>NC_133377.1:21937129-22072690 GCF_049309525.1 Garra rufa
CAAAAAACAGTTTGGGATGAAACAATAATTGGCTGGACCCCCAGCAGAACCGCAACAGACCCCCTGTTGAAAACCCATGCAGTAAACTAACACTCGGCCTGTTAAGTCTGCTCCAAGAGCACATCGAACCTAGCAAGTCTACCGCGTTTACGAGCACCGTTCATATTCTGATCATGCGAGGCGCTTGCTTAGACAATGGGTCTCCATTTTACTATTTGCTAGAGGCAAGATTAATTATTTTCCCATTAATTAGATTTGCCTCTCCAAGGAGGGAGCCAGCATCTCCAGATGCCCAAATCTCATTTGCAGTTGTTTGTTTGAGTGGGCTGCTTCACGGCACCACCAAGAAACAAACAACGCAAATCACATCTGACCATGAAAAACAATGCAAACACCTTACAGAAAACACACAGCACCTGAGACCAGGGCTGTGGACGATATATACACACGCCTATTTTGGTCGCTTTGGGCTAATAAGCTCATCAAGTTCACTCATGCATTTTAACATGATACACTGATGAAAAATACACACATTTAAGATGAGACAGGCGTCAACTCTAATCTCATTAGCAGTTTTTCTCTCCACTGCTGCTTTGATATATTTAAAATGCATATTAAAGTGGGCGGAGCTCATGTTGGCTAAATCAACCAATGAAAAAGCAAAAAGTCTGAAACCTACCAGTACAATGACAGCAGCGGGACCAACAAAAGCATACAGCAACCCTCCTTCCAAAGATAACCAACAACTGAAATTGAGAGAAAGAAAGACATTAAGTGAAATATAAACACTGCAAATCACAAGAGAGAGTTGAGATATTATAAAAAGGTGCTGGTGAGAAAGAAAAGAAAAACTAAGTTGTTTATTTTTGCAGTTTTATTAACCGTAAATATTTTTTTCTTGACACAAATCAAAGTTAAATTAAGAAAGGAAGAAAAGTAAATGAAGTCAGCTTGGATTCTAACTAAATCTGTTTCCTAAATTAACAAATTGAAGAGGATATTTCAAATACAACCTCTTCATCCAACTTGGTTTCTGGAAATATCATATTGTTAAAGTGCTCTCATTGCAGAGAGCAAATAAAAGACAGATAAAGATATTGCCTGTTAAAGTTCCACACAAACAGCTCTGCAAAACCTGGAAGGTCATACTTTATAGACGAGCATTATTAATCATGATTTTAATGGAGCTATTTCAACATTTGCTAATGTTCTGGTCAAGTGCAAATTAAACAGATTTCAATTTAGTTTGTATTCTGTCGTCCTTGTCAAATGCACTCAATCATGCATTCACATGTTGAAGACTGTAGAGAAGAGTGACTGTGAAGCAAGCAGGCTGTTAGTGAGCCCAGCGGTGAGGTTATTTGAGGCCGCTGACTTCTTGGCACTGTTTCTAAAATTTGTCCTTTAGTTTGAGGGGAATCCATGTGTCAGACGTATCCAATTAAAGCTCTCAAAGGCCACCATTGTTTTCAACTTTTGTCTCTGATTAGTCAGGGAGCTCCCTAGTTTAAATCAATTGCTTAGCAGTGCAGTGAAGACAGAAACCATTATATGCAAAGAAGCAGAAAATGGCCAACACTTTGAGGGAATCCATAGTCAGGAATAGAGGAAGAACAGGACTCTCTGAGGACACTCTGACTCAAGATTCTTGCTTAAGAACTTCTTCCAAAGAAAAAGGTCAACACTGGGCAACATACACTCACAAAAATGCCACATTTCTAGTGTTTGTCTTTGCAATAAAATGCAGCTCTAAAGATGGAAACATCTGGCATCATATCAGTTGGTAAAACCTTGGCAATTTTCAGGCGCTGATTTAGATTACAAATACAGTCAAGTCTGAAACTTGTTACTAAAAAGTTACTATTTTTTTTGACTGGAAATGACACAGGCTTCTCCCAAAAGATAAAAAGACGATCATTGTGGAAAAAAATATTTCTCAGTTTTTATTTACATTTGAACAAAAAGTGGCATATCCAGAATTATTCATACCCTTCTGAATAATCAATAGAAAAGCCTTTATTGGCTATTACAGCAATCAAACGCTTCCTATAATTGCATGTCTCCACTGGTATTTTTGCCCATTCATTTATAGCGATGAGCTCCAACTCTTTCAGGTTGGAGGGTCTCCTTGCCATCACCCTGATCTTTAGCTCCCTCCACAGATTCTTAATTGGATTTAAGTCAGGACTCTGGCTGGGCCACTGCAAAACGTTAATGTTTTTGTCTGCTAGCCATTTCTTCACCATTTTTGCTGAGTGTTTTGGGTCTTTGTTGTGCTGAAATGTCCACTGGTGCCTAAGGCCAAGTTTCTCTGCAGACTGCCTGATGTTGTTGTTGAGAATTTTGATGTATTGCTCCTTCTTCATGGTGCTGTTTACTGTGATTAGTTTCCTTGGTCCACTGGCTAAAAAACACCCCCAAAACATTAGGTTCCCACCACCATGTTTGACAGTGGGGATGGTGTTCTTAGAGTTGAAGGCTTCTCCTTTTTTACACCAAATGAAGGCTACATCACTGTGGCCAAACAATTCAATTTTTGTTTCATCTGACCATAAAACAGAAGACCAGAAGTCTTCTTCTTTGTTCAGATGAGCATTTGCAAAGGCCAAGCGAGCATTTGTGTGCCTTAGCTGGGGAAGTGGTGTCCTCCGCAGGTCCTCAGTGAGCTCCTTTGTCTTAGCCATGACTGTCCACAAACCAACAGCAGAGAGATTCTGTTTTTTACCTGCTGGGTTGATTAAAACAGCTGTTCCCAATGAATCAGGGTAATTAGGATGCTTTAGAAGAGCTTGGACTATTTGGATTGGTATAGAACTTTGGATTTTCCCATAGACTGTGACAGTTTGCAAAGGGTATGAATAAAAGTAACTTTAAGTCAGAATTGGTCAGGGGTATGAATAATTTTGGGCTTGACTGTATGGAATTTGTGCACTGGACTCCTGACATGAACACAAATTAGAATATCAAATCATCATTCTTAGAATTGCAAAACTGAATGTGCCTGCATGAAATGTGTAATATATATTGCAATAACAAAACAATTGATCAAGACCAGGTAAAAAAATCAGGCTGACATTTTTTTTTTTTTTTTTTTTTGCAGCACCAGAACAATGCATCAGTGATACTTACTAACTTGCCGTGCCGTAACCTCTAGCCCGGGTAAAACCCACAGATACAGCAACCACAAGGGCTGGAAGACCTGCAAGACAAAGCTTATGATGAGGAAAAGTGGAACCCGCAGAACCCACTAAAATATATAAATATTTTTTTTTTATTAAAAATGTGGCGTCAAAGTGATTTACTGATAAAGAAAACTGCAATTCTAAAAAAACATTTTGACAATTTAAACATTCATGTGCAATAAAAGCAAAGAGATTTTATACATTTAGGCTGCATGAGCAAATTGCCCACCACGTGTAATAACTGAGGACAAGCATTTCTAAAAGGAAAATTCAGAACAGAAAATGCGACCTAAAATGTTTCATTTTTTCAGAACCATTAATGGCAAATGGCCAGAGGCTGAAGGGGAAGTTAGCTGAAGTAATCTGCTCTCACTTTGGTGACTTTATTTAGCTTGTGCCCTTTTCATGGACAAATGCACATGGTGTACAGGTACGCTATTCCCCCTGTGTGCAGTGCCCTCCCAGACCCCAGACATGCTACTTTAGCAGAGAGCAATTCCCATGGGCCTCTGTGTATGTGTCTCTTTTTTCATGAGGCCAAAGTGTAGCAGTGCAAACGTTCCTGTCTGTATTCTCCACAGGGCAAGTACACAGAGCAAGCACTGTGACTCTCTTATAGCAACACTGTGAATGCTAGCTGGAACCAAAGAGCTTTTATGTCATACAGTATAAAGTCATTAAATGCACATTGCTGTCTTTTGCTTCAGGTGTTAACTTTCAAATGTATCAAATGTGAAACATTTCATGTTTCAGTTCAGAGATCCAGAGGTACAAAGCGTAAAAGTAGCAGTATACAGAATTTATTTTGCAATTATTTTAATGAAGAAATTGAAAAGAATATATTAAACACAACCTATTCATCTTACTACGCATATGGTTTTCGGATATATCACATTGTTAAACTGCTTTTATGTCTTTTATATCATAAAGTATAATGTCATTAAATGCACATTATTATGTTTTGCTTCAGGTGTTATCTTTCAAATGTATATATTTAATATACTTCAGTTTAGAAATCTAATGGCACAATGTATAAAAATAGCATGTTCAGTACACTGTATAGGAAACTGGCCAATAATTTGAAGATAAATTTTTTAGTTTTTTAGTCAGGGGGAAAAAAAGCTCAGGGGTTTTCTATTTGTTCACCAGAAAGACTTGTGAAAATTATAATACATAAACACATAAATAAATAACTTCAGTGCTTCAATAGTCTTCTATTTGTTCACCAGGTAGATTCTTTTTTCAAAATTATAAATAAATAAATAAATTTAGTGCTTCAATGGTCTTCAATTTGTTCAACAGCTAGTTTTAGAAAATCTTAAAAAATAAAATAAAATAAAATAATAAATAATAATAATAAAAACTTCAGTGCTTCAGTGGTCTTTTCAGTGGATTTCTGACAATTATTTATATATAAAAAAATAAATAAAAATAAAAAATAAATATCCTTTATCCAAAAATAACCTTCTATTTGTTCACCAGCAAGATTTTTTGAAATAAATAAATTAATAAATTCTTTCATTCAGTGATTCAATTGTCTTCCATTTGCTCATCAGCTAGATTTTGAAAATTATAAAATAATAATAATAAAATAAAAAAATACATCAACTAAAAAAAAAAACATTTTCAAAATATATAAAAATGTGGTCTTTTGAGTGGTCTTTTATTTGTTCACCAGGTAGATTTTTGAAAATTAAAATAAATAAATACATACATAAATAAATAAAAAAAAGCTTCAGTGATCTATTCGTTCACCAGCTAGATTTTTTTTAAAAATAAATAAATAAAATCAGTGGTCTTCTATTTATTCACCAGCTAGATTTTTTTTTTTTTTCAATTATGATAAATAAATTAATAAATAAATTCAGTGCTTCGGTGGCCTTCTATTTTTTCACCAGCTAGATTGTTTTACAATAAATAAATAAATGCATAACTTAAAACCTTCAGCGCTTCAGTTGTCATCTATTTGTTCTCCAGCTAGATTAAAAAAAAAAAAAAAAATGGGCGGGACTGCAAGTCATAGCTCCTTATTTAATGTTGCATATATTTTTACTGGCACCTGACAATTGTAGAAATGTATATTTGTTAAAAAAATAAATAAATAAAATCACAAAAACATCAACAACAATACATTAATGAATAAATAATTCAATAATTTAATTAATTCATTCATTTGACATGCAGTAGGCAAAGGAAATATGCAGGAATTCATATATCAGGTTATGAAAATGCAATATTTATATTTATTATTTATTTTTACTGTATATACTGTATTTAATTATATATAACAATATAATAATAAATGTTCATGAGTTCACAATAGTATTTTTTTTTTTTTTTTACCGGAAAAAAAAGAGTTGCATTTTGCTATTTAACATACAGCAGAAAACACTATCATAACTAAACTTATTTTTAGCCTTAAGTTTCTTATCTCAACACTGAGGAAGGTTTACTTATTGGTCCGTGACGTGTACAGTGACCTTTACTTTGTAGAATCCCACGTTTCCTCCCCTCGCGGTGTCTGTGAGGGCTTCCTGGCCTCTCCTGCTGGTGTTACCCCTATTGTGTTTGCCATCACAGTCAGGGAGGCCAGCTTTCCTCATGTGCTAATTAGACCTATCCTTTCTTCTCGCTCTATGTCTGTGTGCCACGTCCACACATAATGAGCTCTTCTCTGAAATATTCATGTAATTAACAATGCTCTGATTAACTCTGGAAATTAAAGCCAATTAGAAAAACTCCGGTTTAGAGAACAGGAGGGGAAGAAAGGGAGGGGAAGAACGGGATCCAAATTTAATAAAATAGAATAGATTAATAAATTAAATAAAATAGAATAGCATAACATGATATAGAATAAAACATAAAATGAAGTTAAATTAATTAATGAAATAAAAGAAAAAAAAAAATCAAATAAATTAAAATAAAACAAAATAATAAAATAAAATGAAATAATAAAATAATATCAAATAATATCAACTAAATAAAATGAAATAAAAAATATTTAAAAAATAATAAAATAAAATAAATTGAAATAAAAAAAAAATGAAATAATGGAATAAATAAATAATGGGATAAAATTAAATTAAATAGAATAAAATAAAATGAAATCATTTTTTTAAATAAAGTGAAATCAAATAAATAAATAAAACGAAATAAAATAAACAAAATAAAATAAAATAAAAAATGAAATGAAATTGAAATGCAATAAAATTAAATGGAATAAAATAGCATGAAATAAAATAAAAAACGAAGTGAACTGCATTAAATTAATAAAAAGATAATTTAAATTAAATAAAATAACAAAAACAAACAAAAAATAATTAAAATGAAACAAAATACAATAAAAATAAAGTGAAATGAAATAAAAAATAAAAAAATGTTAAATGAAATAATGAAATGAAACAATAAAATGAAATGGAATAAAACAATAAAATGTATGAAATGAAATGAAATAATAAATTAAGTGAAATTAAATAAATAAAATAACATTAAATAAAAAGTAAATGGAAGGATGAAATGAAAACCAATACAAAATAATAATAAAAATAAATAGAATAAAAAAATGATATTTAATATAATTAAATTAAATAGAATATAATACAATAATAAATGAAGTGAAATGAAATACAATTAAAAATAAAAACAATTTTTTTTCTTTATAACATTACAAACTGTATAGATTGTTTTTTTGGCCTCATAGATAAGAGAGTCTGCTACAAGACTCAAAATGAGGAAGCATGTAGAGTCAAAACTAAGCATATACATGGACAATACCCACATTTCACATTTTGAGTAATACGAGTAATACATTTGTCTTAGTTAGAAATCCATCTACCACCACTCCCCTGTGGGTGCCAGTGCTGTTCTACAATATCTGCAAAGGGCATCTATGAATTAATGGAAGTGATCGTGGATCAATAAGTTACAAAACAAGTGCTTGTGTGGTACTGCGAGAGCCTGAACATCCTTTCAGATCCCACCTGTGTTAAGATGGTGCCACACAATGCATTTCTTATCAACGATCAGACATCTACCTCTTGTAATACAGAAGTAACATTGAGCTCCAGTGGCATGTTTATGGTGTGTCATTGGGAAAACTGACATTGCAGACAATCTGATGTGACTGAATTGATAAGAGCTGGCATGCTATACTCCTGTATCTTTAATATAGATGAAAAACTGAAGCTGAAGCACTTGCTTTTGACCTTCAATGTTAGTTTATGGTGTGTGTGTGTGTGTGGGTGTCCTACCCCAGCCCAGGCACAGGAAACGCTTGCGAATGAGGCGGGACCTCATCTTGCCAATCACAGCCAGGTAGGACTGCCATGCCTCTGTCAGTACCCAGCAGAAAGAGGCCAGAAAGAAGAAGTGCAAAAAGGCAGCAGTCACAGTGCACAATCCCTAGAGACAAAAGAGGGAAGAAGAAAGAAATGGAGAGAAATAGGGAGTAAGACGTGGCGGAAAAGATGCGAGAGAAAGTACAGGAAGCAAGAAGAGGTGCAAATGGCTCTCAGCTGTTTGTTATAGAAGCCAAGAAGGAGACAGAGATGAAGTAATTGAGAAGAAGTGGGAACAAGCTGTGGACATTAAAGGGATAGTTCACCCAAAACATGAAAACTCTGTTTTTAATTACTCCACTCTCATGTCGGTCGAAACACTTTAGACCTTTGTTCATCTTAAGAACACAAATTAAGATATTTTTGATGAAATCCGAGAGCTTTCTGACCCTGCATAGACAGCAATAGTACTACCACGATCAAGACCCAGAAGGGTAGTAAGGAACTAAATAACGTCTAGGTTACGAAGGTAACCCTCGTTCCCCGAAGGAGGGAACGGAGACGTTACATTGGGATCTCGCTTGAGAGACCGATCACCTCTGAGCCTTATTAAAAAGGACAATTGAAAATTGGCGAGTGGACGTGCGCGCCGGCCACGCCCCCGTACATACGGGTATATAAGATGGCTGCGCGCACCACTCAGTCAGGCTTTTGCTGAAGAGCCGGGAGAGCCCAGCGTCAGCGCGACGCCAGGGGCGTGGCAGGGGAATGTAACGTCTCCGTTCCCTCCTTCGGGGAACGAGGGTTACCTTCGTAACCTAGACGTTACCCCTTCAGTCGAATCACTTCGACGTTACATTGGGAACTAGACCCATAGAAAAGGCCACGACCCTGACGCCGCGTTACGCACAACGCCACGTGCCGGCAGGTCTTCCCAGACGTGTCCGCAGGCGGTCATTGAACGTAACCTTCCCAACGCCCCGAGGCCCCCTTTTTATAAGGGGCCTGCAGGGATGCCAGAGTACTGAAGCATGGGTTGGGGGGGCGGAGCACATGCAATTTGTGCATGTGGAAATGAGAATAACTCAATATATCCATAAGATTTCTTAGGGATACACGAGGGAAACAGCGGTCTCCTCCGCTGGAAAACATTGAAAAGTATAGCCACAACCTGCGGGGCGAAGGAGACCCAGGCAGGATCACAGCCAAGGACTACTCCGCATCTAGCCCTGACTGCGGGGCATGGAGGACCCAGGTTCGCCGGAGGGAACATTCTGGGAGATCCACGTATCCACGTGGGAATGGCGCAGCAAGCCGACACCAGCTGTCCCCCCGCTCGCCTGAAGTCTTATGTTAAGACATGGGAGGATACGGCCTCTGCGCGGAGGTTGAAGAACCTAGCGAAGGTATTAGGTGTCGCCCAGCCCGCAGCTCTACAGATATCTGCTAGTGAGGCGCCATGAGCCAACGCATAGGATGAAGCAGCACTCTTAATGGAGTGGGCATGAACACCTAAGGGGCATGGCTCTCCCAGATATAGATAAGAGAGGGAGAGGCATCTACCACCCAATGAGCCACCTCAGTTTGGGGACAGCATTCCCTTTCTGCTGAACCCCAAGCAGATAAGCTGCTAGGTGCGTCTGAAGTGCAGAGCGATTTCATTTTCACATAGACACAACATCGCAAGGCTGGGTCTGCCTCCTCCAGGGCAGAGCTTGCAGGTTCACCACCTGACCGCGGAAAAGCGTGGTGGGGAACCTTGGGCACAATAGCCGGGCCGGGGTCTCAGGTAGTAACGTGAGAGTCGCCGGGCCCGAACTTCTTGACACACTTTGCTGGCAAGGAAAGCTTGTAGGTCTCCAACCCTCTTAATAGGAGCCAGGGCAGTCAGGAGCGCTGTCTTAATGACAGGACTCGACTGAGGCCCACTGAGCACCTCTGGGGAACCTTTGCTCGTTCAATGGGAGCCAGGGCAGTCAGGAGCGTTTTTCTCGCTCGACTGAGGCCCGAGGCCCGAGGCTCCAAGGGAGCGCCCCGCGGCCTGAGAAGGCGACGGGGAAGCTTCCCTACAGAGAAAGTTTGTAGGTCTCCTTACCCTCTTGATGGAGGCCAGGGCAATCAGGAGCGCTGTCTAAATGACAGGAATTCTAGCTCGACTGAGGCCAGGGGCTCAAATGGAGCGCCCCGCGGCCCCGAAGGGCGACGGGGGGGTCCCAAGAGGGTATGAGGCGCGGTCTGGCACCTCTGAGGGACCTCACGACCAGTGGGTGCTTACCTATTTTGCTTCATCTACTGCATGTGATATGCGGCTTAGCGGCGGCATATATTCCGAGAGTCGAGGGGACAGCCTGCGCTCTAACTCTCCTGCAGGAAAGGAAGCACTACTGCAATCGTGTATCTCTGTGCCTCTCAGCGAGAGGAATGCCAGCGATAGACCTCATCTCAGTGCGTGAGCCAGCCTTTGCCAAGGAAGCCCAGTACCGAGTGATAGTTTGTATCACGGCCTGTGAAAGGCCGGAGAGATCTACGGTGTCAAGCCGTGCCCTTACAGGGAGGGACTACCGCGAGGGGATGGTTACTACGCAACCTCCAGACTTACTCCTCGTCCTCCCTGGACTCGCACAGAGTCTGCGCAAGGAGGCTCACTGGGGAAGGGCGTACTTGAGCCCCGGAGGTCAGCTATGTGCCAGAGTTACTCTGGCAATGGGAGGAATCGGGAGGGCGAGCGGATGTGGCTGGGCCTGCCGATATAACTCCAACTAGCTGCGTCACGGGGTGGAGTCGCCATTCTGCAGGTGGGTGGACTGCCGTGGGAACCGGGCGGCTGCACGGTTGAGTTTCCCTGCTTCAAATGAATAGCAAGTAGCAAAATCTGCCACGTTGGACTCCATGGGAGTGGATGGGAGGAGCTGTAAGCCTCTGTTGTGCATGGCAACCCAACCCGTGGTAAGCCACGGGCTGACTTGTCGGCAATACTGCGGGAAAACGCCAGTCCGGAGAGAGCCGAGATGCCATGCCCATCATAGGACTCGATCGTGCTGCAGCGGTCTCACATGAAACAGCTTAACGGCAAGCGGCTAGAGCTGACATGTGCCCCAGGAGCCTCTGATTTTGAGAGGACCGCTGTATAGTACCTGATTAGCTCAGGGACTACAGCACCAACTGCGCGCTCTTGGTAGCAAGGCGGGCCGTCTTGTGGACCGAGTCGGGCTCCCGACCGAGGAAAGGGATTCCCTCGGTTGGCCTGAAGGACCAGATGGCGGGGGTGCCGAGGCACCAGGTCCCTGTATTCGCACAACGGAACTCACGAGTGGGCTGGTAAGCATCAGTCGAAGAGACAGTTGAGGACGCGAGTACCTGTCTGCCGAAGAGGGGACAGGGGAGCTCCCATGGCCTAAAGAAGGCAGGAAGGAGAGGGACTAGCCAAGTGGAAGCACCTCGCGCTGAGCGCTCGACCCCCGGGGCAGACCGCCGGAGGGGTGTGCGCCGGGGAAAGATCGAGACGCGACAGCGGGTGCCCTTCAGGCAGATGGCTGCAACCCAGCCCTGGAGACGGAAACATACTTGTATGTGCGTCGTCGTGAGCATGTGTGCCGACAGCCTAAGAAGGGATCGGAACAGAGCTCCATACAGGGCGGATGTTAACCCACCACTCTAACTGGACACGTGAAGTCAGGACTCTTATCAAACCCCGACCTCGTCCCGGCCGGAGAGACAGGCTGGATCGCGTCCTTCGCCAGTAGGAACGCGACCTCCGCAGGCAGAACAGAGGCACGCCTGTTTCCGAATAAAGAATGTAAGGGGTACCTGTGAGTCTGGGCGGACGCCTGGAGCCGGGCCGTACCGTCCGTATCAACCAGTGTAGTGGTATCAAGGGAACGTTGACCGGTGTGACCGTGGTGGGGCAGCCTGGGGAAAGACAGGGAAGGAGACAAAACCCAGAAGGATAAACGTCCTGGAGAAGTGTCTAACTGCACTAAGCAGTGCTTACCTACTTCCCTGGTTCCCGCGCTGGCGACATCCGGTCCCGAGTCTGGTTCCGAGGAGTGGAAGTGCTGCTCAGGAAGGAAACTCGGGGCCGGGGCCCCAGAGGTGAGAAAGCTGGGTCTTTCTGTGATTTCAAATGACCGGCTAAGTCCCGCTTCCAGCGGGAGTGCCGACAGAGTAGCTCTCTCCACCTCCGGGGGTGCTCGCATCAGGGACGCTTCGAAGCTCGCCTGCGAGGGTCTTCCGTCGCAGGACCCTGAGAGGCGAGCGGCGTCCCTCTCCCACGGGCGGCTCGACGTCGGCTGCGAGCCTGGATCGTGTGGCTCAGCAGGGGACGGAGCTGCGGGGGGACGCCCTCGGCGACGGGCAGGCGGAGGCGGGGGCCCAGGCGGCGGAATGGTAACTTCGCGGCGGGGCAGGATATGTTGGACGGCCTCCGTCTGCCTCTGGACCGTTGGAGCGCCAGAGGAGACGCCCAGCCCGAACGACGGGGAGGCGTACTGCTCTGGCATCTCGACGGGGTATGCTGATGGCGGAGGATCGCAGGCTTTTGGGGGCCGGCGATACGTTCGACGCCGCTGAGCAAAAACCCTTCACGGTGTCGCCGAATAGGCCGCTCTGGGGAATGGGAGAGTCGAGAAAGCGAACTTTGTCGGCCTCTGCCATCCGGGCCAGAGTCAGCCATAGGTGGCATTCCTGGACCACGCAGGTGGACATCACCTGACCAAGGGGACACGCCGCGACCTAGTGGCCCGAAGGGCGAAGTCAGTGGCGGCGCGGAGTTCTTCAAGTACCCCCTGGTCAGGACCACTCTCGTGCAGGCCTTAAGGTGCCTGCACCTGGCACTTTTGCAGTGTTGCCATGGCCTGCAGGGCGGGGCAGCGTGTCGGGGGGCGCAGAAAAGGCCCAGCCGATGAGGGCGGAAGAAATTTCACATGCCCTAAAAGGGAGACGCGGAGGGCCCCACCAGGCGGCCGCGCCCGCGGGCAAAGGTGCACCGCGATGGCGCGCCCGACCTGGGGGACCGCCACGTACCCCTTGGCTGCCCCGCCATGGAGAGTGGCGAGGGGAGAGGAGCTGGAGTGCGCTTCAAATAAATAGGGCGCCATCGATTTTGTCAGCTCCTCATGCACATCCGGTCAGAACGGGACCAGGGGGGAGCGCGGCGCTGCCGCCGGTGCCCCCCCCAGGAACCAGTCGTCCAGCCTAGAAGGATCGGCCGGAGGCCCCTGAGGAACCCTCAAACCGATCCTCCCCGGCTGCCCGGAGAAGCATAGCCGACAGTTCGACATCAACCTCCGGGGGGGCAGCGACCACGGTTGGGCGCCGCGCCGCGGGAAGAGAAGTGTCACCGTCTGACTCTCCCTCTGATGCTGTGACAGACATCTCATCCTCTGCAGGAGCACCGAAGGAGACGCTCAGCCCGCCAGGCGGGGAAGCGTCTGCTGCGGAAACTCAACGGGACCGCGCTGAGATAGAGAGGTCCGCAGGGCTTTTTGAGCCGGCGGAACGCTGTCTATCGTAATTTGAATGTCCCCCCCCGCGCCCCACCGCGGCGGCCGAAGAGCATAGGCGGCTCAACGGCTGACCACGGGAGGGAGGCGGGGGGAGCCAGCTCGCGAACGAGCGGCAGGACTTCAGCGTGGTCATGGTCATGCTTTCACCGCATGAACCATTCATGAGCACCACCCCAGCGTGCTCAAAGCCTAAACACGTGAGGCAGCGCTCATGTCCGTTCGCTGAGGAGAGGAAACTACCACATCCAGAAACGCACGGCCGAAAAGACATCCTGAAAAGAACGTCTAAAACGGCCGCTAGAAATTGCTCTTTTGTGATCCCGGTTTGCCCAGGGAGGCGCCGCGGGGCAATGCACTCGCCGGGGCTGCTCGCTGGAATGCAAAAAGGCTTTATATGGCCGTGAAAACGGCCGCCCGCGGGACCGCGCTGACGGCTGCCAAACAATGCTCTTTCTGTGAAACACTCTTTTAGTTATGGCAGCGCAGCAGCAGGAGGGAGCATGAACTCTGAAGAACTCTTCTCGGCTGTTTAGAGGCTCGACACATCGGCTCTGAAAGCAAAAGTCTGACTGAGTGGTGCGCTCAGCCATCTTATATACCCGTATGTACGGGGGCGTGGCCGGCGCGCACGTCCACTCGCCAATTTTCAATTGTCCTTTTTAATAAGGCTCAGAGGTGATCGGTCTCTCAAGCGAGATCCCAATGTAACGTCGAAGTGATTCGACTGAAGGGGTAACTAAATATCACTAGATAACTAAATAATAAAAATTACAACTCACCTTATCACTCAACTTATAAAAAAAATCTACGATTACAAGATTGAAATTGTAATATTTAGAGAATAAAGTAGTCGAAATGTTGAGAATAAAGTCAAAATATTTTGAGAATAAAGTCAAAGTGTTTCGACAATAAAGTAAAAATATTTCTACTAAAAAAAGTCAAAATGATGAGAATAAAGTTGAAATGTTTCGAGACTAAAGTCTAAATATTATGAAAATAAAGTTAAAATATTTTGACAATAAAGTCAAAATTATGAGAATAAAGTTAAAATATTTGAGAATAAAGCGTTTCGACAATAAAGTCGAAGTGTTTTGACAATAAAGTCCAAATATTATATATAAACTATAAAAAGTAAAAATAATGAAAATAAAGTCAAAATGTTTTGAGAATAAAGTCAAAAATATTTAGAGAATAAATGTTTTGACAGTAAAGTCAAAATATTATGAAACTAAAGTCTAAATGTTTTGAGAATAAAGTCGAAATATTTAGAGAATAAATTCAGTGTTTCGAGAATAAAGTCGAAATGTTTCAAGAATAAAGTCGAAATGTTTTGAGAATAAAATCTGAATATTTAGAGAATAAAGTTGAAGTATTTCGACAAAAAATTCAAAATATTTCAACAACAAAGTCAAAATAATGAGAATAAAGTCAAAATGTTTCAAGAATAAAGTCGAAATATTTTGAGAATAAAGTCAAAATATTATGAGAATAAAGTCAAAATACTTTGTCAATAAAGTAAAAATTATGAGAATAAAGTTAAAAAAAGAAAAAAAGAGAATAAAGTTGAAAGGTTTCGAGAATAAAGTCAAAGTGTTTCAAGAATAAAGACAAAATGTTTTGAGAATAAAGACAAAATGTTTTGAGAATAAAGTTGAAATATTTTGAGAATAAAGTCGAAATGTTTTGAGAATAAAGTCGAAATATTTCAAGAATAAAGTTAGTGTTTCGAGAATAATTTCAAAATATTACGAGAATAAAGTCAAAATACTGCAACAATAAAGTCAAAATTATGAGAATAAAGTCTAAATATTTTTAAATATAAAGTCAAAACATTTCGAGGATAAAGTCAAAATATTTTGAGAATAAAGTCGAAATACTTCGACAATAAATTCAAAATCATAAGACTAAAGTTGAAATATTTCAAGAATAAAGTTAAAGTGTTTCAAGACTAAAGTTGAAATGTTTCGAGAATAAAGTTGAAATATTTTGAGAATAAAGTCTAAATATTTCAAGAATAAAGTCAAAGTGTTTCGAGAATAATGTCAAAATATTACTAGAATAAAGTCAAAATACTGCGACAATAAAGTAAAAATTATGAGAATAAAGTCGAAATGTTTTGAGAATAAAGTTTAAATATTTTAAAATATAAAGTTGAAATGTTTCAAGAATAAAGTCGAAATGTTTTGAGGATAAAGTCGAAATATTTTGAGAATGAAGTCGAAATGTTCTGAGAATAAAGTCGAAATATTTTGAGAATAAAGTCAGTGTTTTGAGAATAATGTCAAAATATTACGAGAATAAAGTCAAAATATTTTGACAATAAAGTCAAAATTATGAGAATAAAGTTAAAATGTTTTGAGAATAAAGTCAAAATATTTTGATAATAAAGTCGAAGTGTTTCGACAATATAGTCAAAATATTTTGACAATAAAGTTAAAATTATGAGAATAAAGTTGAAATATTTCGAAAATACAGTTATAGTGTTTCGACAATAAAGTCGAAATATTTCGACAATAAAGATAAAATTATGAGAAAATGTCTAAATGTTTCGTGAATAAAGTCAAAATATTTGGAGAATAAAGTCAAAGTATTTCGACAATAAAGACAAAATTATGAGAAAAAAAGTCTAAATATTTTGAGAATAAAGTCAAAATATTATAAGAATAAACACATCAGTGGTTCAACCTTAATGTTATGAAGCTACAAGAATACTTTTTGTGTGCAAAGCCATTTTTATTTTTGGGTGAACTATCCCTTTAACAAAAGTCCATTTGGAGAGAAATGGATTCATGGATCCACTGTGGTGTGAAAATGAGCTCTAACAGCATCCTGTCTAGACTTTTTTCCTTGTAGACGGTACTTAAAAAGTGAAAATGGGTTAGTTACAGGTTGAATAGTTTCTAAGAAAAAATAGCAGGCTGGAATTAAAGGAAGTATGATTTAAGTAAGCGGAGAACGCAAATGAGAAGCGGTAAGCAGAGTATCTCGCTGAGGTTTTATATAATAATGAGGTGCATATTCTAATGCTAAACACCGGGCCGCTCAGCAAATGACCCAGGAAATGAGAAGGATTTCACACCATTCATGGTTTCTGAAAATAGGCTTATCTGTACTTTCTTAAACTAATGCCAAAAATGAGAATTTAGTGAAATAATAAGTCCAGATCGAGAGGGGAAGGGGTCCTGTGAGCAGTTCCTTTAGCTTGTCTTCGCTTTCTTTGTAGCTCTGAGCGACAGGTTGGGTTTGAATGGCAGCACTTATTTCTCAGGTGCCTCTGTAGTCTATCGTATACTCTCATGGTGTGACTGTCACGGCTGACACAAAGCTGACCCTCCAGCGCCTTCCACACATCTGTCTGCTACACATGCCTTTCTCAAATTCTATCACTGCCACTTACATAATGTCAAGACAGGCTGGAGAGAGAACAAACAACAGTTACCTGTACCACAGATAGACTACTCTCTGTAGGGAGTCTGGGACCCGCCGTTAAGTGCCATTCAGAACGCAATTTTAAATTAAATGTATTTTACATTTAAATTTAATTTTTGAATTTGAACTAAATTTGTATGAAGGTAGCAAAAGGGATTCAGAATTGTAATTTGCATTTAAGTAGAATTAAATTCAAAGAAATACATATAAGTGAATATAACTAAATAATAATAAATGCAACTAACCTTATCATTTTACAATGGCGTTTTAGTGCTATGGATTAAAAAAATATATATACGATTTTGTGAATAAAGTCGAAATCACGAGAATGAAGTTGAAATATTTCCAGAATAAAGTCGAAATATTTCAACAATAAAGTCAAAATTCTGAGAATAAAGTCGACATTTTTTGGAATAAAGTCGAAATATTTAGAGAATGAAGTAGAAGTGTTTCGAGAATAAAGTCGAAGTATTTAGAGAATAAAGTCAAAATTATGAGAATTAATCATTTTTAAATTATTAATAAAGTTAGAATATTTTAAGAGTATATTCTAGCCTATTGCACATGCGGGAGATATTTCATAGTCTTGGCTTTCAAAATCTGTCGGTTTTATAGCAAAATACAAACAATATGTCTATTACAATAATGTGTTTAAATAAAAATCAATTCCGGTGGCCTGGCAACTTCTCCTGGTGCTCTCAATCCGGGCTATACTCTTAAAAAATTACAACTTTAACAGCTACAATTTCATTCTCATAATTTCGACTTCATTCTTTAAACATTTCAGCTTTATTCTCGAAACATTTCGACTTTGTTCTCAAAACATTTCGACTTTATTCTCGAAATATTATGACTTTAACCTTTCAATTTTAGATTTTTTTTTGACATGGCACTAAAATGCTGTTGTATCACTATATATAATTTATATACTATATATATAATTGTTCCATATGAATTACTGATATAAATATTATCAACAACATAGGAGCTACTTCCAGAAACACTAAACTGATATTTATTAAAGGGATAGTTCACCCAAAAATGAAAATTATCTCATGATTTACTTAACTTCAAGCCATCCTAGGTGTATATGACTTTCTTCTTTCAGACAAATTCATTCAAAGTTATATTTAAAAAGGTCCTGGCTCTTCCAAGCTTTACAGTATAATGGCAGTGAATGGCTGTTGAGATTTTTATGCTCAATAAAGTTCATCCATCGATCATAAAAAGTACTCCACATGGCTCTGGGGGGTTAACAAAGGCCTTCTGAAGTGAATTTATGCATTTGTGTAGAAAAAAAATCCATATTTAAAACGTTAAAAACCATAATCTCTAGCTAAATTTTGTTTACAGAAGCAAAGAAAGCAAAGATTCCTTTGTTTAGCAAAGGAAAACCAGTTTCAATGCCATACTCTCATGAATGCATGCACGACAGTTAGCAGAAGCTAGAGATTACAGTTTATAAAATTATAAATATGGATATTTTCTTACACAAACACTTTGATTCATTTCAGGAGGCCTTTTTTAATCCCCCAGAGCCATGTGGAGTAACTTTTATGTTGTATGGATGGACTTTATTGGACTTCTATTGGACTATTGAATCTCAACATTCATTCAATGCCATTATAAATCTTAAAAGAGCCAGGTTATTTTTTAATATAACTCTGATTGTATTCGTCTGAAAGAAGAAAGTCATATACACCTAGGATGGCTTGAGGGTGGGTAAATCACGGGGTAGTCTTCATTTCTGGGTGAACTAACTCTTTAAATGTAATAAAATAACTAATTTAATGTAGATTATGCTGGAAAGACATTCAATTCCCCAGAATACTTTGACATCTTCAAATTGGAGCCAAACATGAAGGCAGGAAGATAGGAACCTAAAGGTTGTTCTTTCTAAACTCTTTCCCTCATACACATCACAGAAACACAAACGTACACATATACTCACCTTGCTGAGTGTTTGGGACTGTCCCACCAGTATCAGCACATTGGAGGCAAGTATGGACATGCAGAAGTTCACCAGAATGATGGACCTCTCTGAACGAATGTACCTAAGAATCACAGAAAAATAGGAAAATCACATGCTGACAATTTTAACAGCAACTTTGTGTTGCTGTTATGGCATTATTATCTTTACAAAAGCTTAATATACACGTTTATGGCATAAAATGTGTGAGATCCATTTATCAAAATCCATTTATCATTTTTTTCACTTCACTGAACACTGACAACTAGAGCAGCATCCCAGATGACCTACAGATGAACCCCAAAACAGGCTTTTTACGCGCAAGCACCGGTGAGCAAAATGTTCTCATCCGTTATTTGAGCTCTGGACAGATCTGCTCAAGAGGACAGTGACAGCGTCCCCTGGATCAATGGTCTGAGTGATAGGGGAGGCCCATGATAAGCTTTCTGATGGGGTGGCAGATGCACTAATCTTGGAGAGGAAATACAATTCCCACCTGCTACTCAGGAATTATGGGATAGGAGGTAAAAATCGTTTGAATCTGAAGTATCAAGACATTTTAACCAACTCTAACAGCCTTAAAATGATTGAATAATGAATTTCATTGCATTGGTTTCCCCAAATGTATAAGCAAAACAACTGTTGTCAACATTTATAATGTGACAACTATTTTATTTATATTATAAACAATGTAGTGAAAAAAGTCTAGCAGCATTTGGGAAAACTCAAAGTCATACTTCCGTGGAGATAAATACTTGACTAAGCACTTGGCCTTTTTCTGGACCTGGTGTTAGCTAATCATGTGACCATCCTGGGCCATCTGCCACACTGAGCTGTTAGCAACCATGCTAGCCTTCACTAGCACTCTCCACATAATCCTGTCCTGCCACAGGCGGCTCCCGCCATCCCTCATTTGTTCCCAATTATTGCTAATTGCAGTTTTGGCCCACTCTAGATCTACCCCATGCCAGCTGCTCTATCCCAGCCCGGGCAAACCCACGTGGGAAGCTACAGTCTGAAAAATAAATCTTTTAGGGCGTAAGTGTACCTCTGAGCACACCGGGAAGTAAACGAGGGGAATAGAGCAAAAATAGCACAGTAATATCCTATTATCAGCAGAGGACAGCAGAACCCGGAAGCTACATTCCAAAACGGTCCTCTGTAGATGTGTGTTATGTTGCTGGCGGTGGGTCAGGGAAAGGTTTTGTTGAACTCACCTCCAAAAGGCAGCATAGATGAGCAGCAGAATGAGTAGAGCCGTACAGGATATGCCACAGCCCACCATGAGGGGCACAGACGGCATACTGGAGGGCCCCATACCCTGGAAAGAGATCAATTGAGAGAAGGAAGATTATTGTGAGGTGTTTATAGTGTATGCATGGGAGAACATAAATAGACCTGAAGAGTAACAGTAGGGTCTCGAATCAGCCCGAAGGGGTTTGTTTAGTGATAACGACCAGCTGACATTGTTACCTTGCTAATTACATGGCTGCTTACCAAATGAATAAATAAATGCACATACAATACTGGCACTGGTACAGTTTCATAGCAAATAGTTTGGACTACATTCAGTTAAACAGAATACAAAAGCTATGCTCCATTTCCTTTGGTGTTGCTAACTGAGACAAGCTTTACACAGCATGATTTTCAGTAAAATTATTTTGGATATAGGTGTGACTAATGCCTCGTTTCCACTGAGTGGTACGGTACAGTACGGTACAGTACGGTACGGGTCGGGTCGGAAAACCATGAATTGGCTAGCGTTTCCACTGCCGACAGTACCCTTACTTGATAGGCGTGGTGTATGCCGGAAAGTAGTGATAACGTCACTTGATAGGCGTGGTGTATGACGGAAAGTAGTTTGACGTCATTCTCGCGCAAAGAAGAAAGCTAAGACCGCAAACATCAATGGAGGACATTCGCGAGTTATGTTTCGCGGTGGCATTGTTTTGCAAGGTGTTGTGTGTGTTTTAAAAATGGCGCCTCTTGTGTTGCGCCGTCGTTCTGTAGCACGCGCAAGTGACGATTCTCTGTCAACCAATCAACGCTCTGCAGTGAGTCTAGCTCCACCCTTTAGTACCGTTCCACTGTGCTAGGTACCACAACGGAAGGGTACCCAAAAAGTGGTACGGTACAGTTCGGCATTTTGGTACCATTCACAACTTTTGATAGTGGAAACGCAAATAAATGCGTACCGTTCCGTTCCGTACCGTACCGCTCAGTGGAAACGAGGCATTAAAGAAATAGTTGACCCCAAAATGAAAAACCTGTAAAAGTTTCTTTCTTATGTTGAACATAAAAGAAGATATTTTGAAGAATACTGGTAATCAAAGAGTTGATGGTCTCGATTGACTACCATAGTATTTTTTCCCTACTATAGAAGTCAATGGGGACCAACAACTGTTTGGTTCTTCAAAATATCTTCTTTTGTGTTCAACATAAGAAAGAAACGTATACAGGTTTGGAACTACATGAGGGTGAGTAAATGATGCCAAAATTCTGAAGCATGCAAAAGGGTAAATATGATATTTGATAACTGATATATACAGTCAAACCAAACCAAAAATTATTCAGCCACCAGATATATTTTTTTACTAGTGGGTGCAGGACACTATAGTTCATTTATGTAAGTGAGGATAGCAAAATAAACTAAACTGTGACATATTATACCCAATAAAAATTTGGAACCAAAAATTAGATTTGACACTTTGACCTGACCATGTTTTGTTACATACACTCTTAAAAATAAAGGTGCTTCACGATGCCATAGAAGAACCTGTCTTGTCTAAATGGTTCCATAAAGAACCTCAAACATCTGAAGAACCTTTCCGTTTCACAAAAGGTTCTTTTTGGCGAATGAAGGTTCTTCAGATTATAAAAAGGTAAGAAAGAGATGGTTCTTTAAAGAACCTTTGACTGAATGGTTCTTTGTGGAACCAAAAATGGTTCTTCTATGGCATCACTTGAAGAACCTTTTAAAGCACCTTTCTTTTTAAGAGTGTACCTACTTTCTATCAAAGTTATCTGACATTATCAAGATGAATTTGTTTTGACACAGTTTAACTCTTGAGTTCTTGACATATTTTATTTCAGTTTTGACTGTACACTACTGTTTAAAAAGGTCAAAAGTTAGTTTTTTATGCTTTTATTCAGCAAGGATGCATTTAAAAAAAAACTTTGTTCACCAAAGAATCTTAAAAAAAAAACATAGCAACACAATAATAAGTAATGTTTCCTCAGCACCAAATCAGCATATTACAAGAATTTCTGTAGGATCGCGCAACACTGAAGATAATTCAGCTTTGCCATCACATAAATAAAATAAAATAATTATTTTACATTGTCATAGTATTTGACAATATTACTGTTTTTACAGTATTAAAAACACAGCCTCTGTGATCAGAAAAATATGTCTTTCGAAAAAAAAAATTCTTGGTGGTAGGACTGAGGAAAAAGTTACTGACCATACATTTTTTAACACTAGCGTGTATGTGTATATGTGTGTGTGTGTGTGTATATGCATAAATGTATGTCAAAACTGCAGAGGGAGAAATAAGAATCTATAAACACTGAATAAACAGCTGCAGGTTGGGTGAAGGATAAAAAGAGCAGGGAAAAAATATATAGAGGGGTAGTAGGAAGAGGATTACATTCTGTTCAGGTTAAAGCTAAAGGCCAAGGGTCTTCTTTCTGAATAGCCTCATGCTACCCTATCTTCTTTTATACTCCAGGGGTCATTTTCTCTGTTTCCCATCAGGCCAAAGCTGGATTCTCTTCTTAAACTGGGCATTCTATCCCCGTCAGCCCTTTAACACTTGCGACCCCTTTGCCCCAGCTTATTAAGCATCTCTGCCGAGAGAAGGGTTACTACAGGTGAACACATGCCTCATGTTTCAGGATTAACCCTCCTACTCAGTCCTACCACCAAGAATTGTGGGCAGATCTGTGAAACCGTATATTACCACTGAGATAAATGTTCAGTTGCACAAGTGCAATGTGCAAATGCAATAATACATTAATCTTAAATGCAAAGAACTCAAAGAAATAAATTAAAATAAAATAAAATGCATCGTTTAACTTCTTGTCTAGTTCAGAAGGAATGACGGTGTTAGATGTGGTGCTGTAATCAGTAAAGAACAAGAACATTTTGACATCAGTGCTTTCCTGTTCAGTCAGTGCTGCATGAAGATTCCAAGAAATCACATTTTCACTGGACGTGTTACACTGTTATGTGAACTGCAGGGGGTCTAATCACTCAGGCAGCATCGTGTTAATGCGCTCCATCACCAGCTCTTCACAGCACATCATTATGGTGGATCAGTCTGTAATCATTATACAGGTCACAGTATTTTTCTTTAAAACTAGAAAAATATCAGAAGTGAGAAATCCCTACTGCTTTCATTTGTCTGTTTTTGTGACTATGCCAGAAACTGGTACACACGGATCAGGAAAATTGTGTTCATTTTTTTTATGTTGCTCATTTACTACTCCTGAAAGCCTTCCAAAGGTCATACTTAGGCCAAAAAGTAAATCCAGACTTCTTTTTTTAATTTTCTGTACTGCTTTTGAGAGACAATAATAATTCTGTAGAAATCTGTAGAGCTTTCTACCATCTGCTGGTTGGCATACATGATTAAAGTCTTCTGCAATCAGGGATACACCATCAGGGTAGGTACTTTCATAAGTCTTAATATTAGTATATAGCTCACGAAATGTCTTTTCATAAACTGAATAGGGAGAATATTTATTTAACTGTGAGATATTTAAAGTTTGGACAATAGATCGGTTCAGAACTTGTGTTAAGCAGGACACCAGGACTTTACAGTTACCTCAAGGCGAGACACTGCGGGCGAATAGGGTAAAAAAAAAAAAAATAGTTATCACCTTACTTACCCAGTTAATTAATTACACTGATAATTGCAAACATTTTTTGTATTACAGGTTTTCTAAAATGTTAGGTTTTAATATGCAAATGAGTCATTGTTTAATGAAATATGTGCTAATTCGCATACATTTCTAGCACAAAAATTTAAAGACTGGATGAAGTCAGTTTCAAAATTCTTGTTAAATTTTAGTTGACACATTAGAGACAAATAAAATGTTGTAAAAAATCAAGCTAGTTATATATGAACAAATCCCTCTGTAAAAACCTTCAGGATATAGTATGGAATAAAAATTTAAAGTTTGGTGTGTGTAAGTGCTACTTAAGTAGAGACTTATGGCTCAGTGTAAAAAAAAAAAAAAAAAAAAAAAAAAAAAAAAACGCCCAAAATCTCCGTATTTTTGCCTTTAGTGTCTCCCCTTAAGCTGGTATCATCTCATTCTTAATAGTTTTTAATAGTTTTTTTTTTTTTTGTGTTCTGTTGGAATTCACAAAGCTTATGATTTAGCGGCCTAGATTCTATGTGGGCTTACCTTTTAAAATCTGCCAACTTTAAATAACTATTGGCTGCTAATGTGCATCTCTGGGATAAAAGTTAATTGATGTGATTCACAGTGTGAATTCACTTCCACTCAATTCTGTCAATTTAACTGTAATCACAGTAAACACATTATTTAATTTAATGTATTAAACTGTACTTTGGAAGCTTATTTTAGACACATATAAAAAAGGTAATTGCAATATTTTTAGTGGGAAAAAAAAGGGGAAAAAAATTAAGAATTGTGAGATGTAAACAAAGAACTGCAAACAGAATTTTGAAAAAAAAAAAAAAAATCGTGAGGTATACACTCAGAATCCAGAGAGAAAAAATAAATAAATTTAGACTCAAAACTCAAAATTCAAAAGGACAAAAAGTCTGAAACTCAAACTGTGAGATATAAACTTGGAAATCTGACAGCATCTGAATTGTGAGATATAAAAGCATAAATCTTGAGAAAAATTGTGTGAAAAAGTCTCAGTTAACTTTTTATGTTTTTATTCCATGGACGAAATAAGCTTCCACACTGAACATTGTTTACTTTATTTTACTGTGGATTCATTTACAAACAAGGCACAATTCGACGCAGAATTTTGAGAAAGATTAAAACTAAAAGACGTAGCTGTGCCGACTATATTGGATTCGACAGTAATGTCGCACCTCACGTGTGAGTCACTATTGCTTTGTCTGTTATTACAGATTGTTTAATATGAACTGAGTGTTAATGGTTTTTTACATAAATCACAGCAGCATCCATCTGTGAAGGATGTAGGCTGTCAAACATGCACAAGTATTGGCCAATCATAGCAGTGTTTACTTCAGAGTCTACAACCCACCATGCCTAGTCAAACAGAACGTTCTGTTGAGGGGAGTCAAAATAGTAAATAGTCTCCTACTTAAATTATACATGATGCTGTTTTTTTTAATGTAAACATCTTGATAACATTATGAGTAGACCTCAGAGAACAGTACAAAACAAAAAAACAAAAGAAGCTCATGACTCCTTTAAGATAAAACGAATAGTATCTTAAAAGAATCACTACAAAGTGTAGTTCCATGACTCAGTTCCACACCACTTCATCTGCTCCTGCTTCCAAAGTTCCTGTGGATACATTCTTCCTCTTCAGGTTCTTGGAACAGGAAGCGCAGACAAATGATCTGTCTGGCAGTCATCTGTGATAGTGGTGTGGCAGTAATCAAGAGCATTCTTATAGGGCGGGAGGCATGCTGGTAATATTTCTGAAGAGCTGTCTGCAGGTTGGCATGATTAAAGTCTCCTGCAATCAGGGACGCAGCATCAGGGTAGGTACTTTCATAGCTGTTAAAGGGACAGTTCACCCAAAAAATGAAAATTCTGTCAGATTCGCTTATGCCGTTCCAAACCTGTATAAAAAACATCCTATACATATTTTTCCTTACAGTGAAAGTCAATAGAAACTAAAACTGCATTTTGTAACCTCATGAGACTCACAGAGTTTTCATTTTAGAGAGAACTTAAGGATCTGATTGGAGCAGATTATAGATTGCATACATGGTGTCAGATGAAAATCCTGTAGGAATGCTGTTATTTAACAGTGAGATTCCATGTTGGAACAACAACTAAATCAGAAAAACAGAAGCTCAACATGAGAACTATGCCACCTTTCGATCCATGTGATCTGTCAAGCTGCACAGCTTGAGTTGTATTAGGGGTCAGCTAGGGCTTGTTGAGACAGAATCTAGCAATTCATGATGTCCAGCTAAAGGCTTAACCTTTCTCTCAGTTTGTTTATCTCATTCTACACAGAATTCATGATGAACAAAAGGCCACCACAGTAATTCTCTAAAACTAGACAGTATAGATCCTATACATACAGTGGGGTTCAAAAGTGCCCAAATAGAATAAATTGTTGAATAAAGTCATTATTTCTGTTTTTTGTTTTTTTTTGCAGACAAAAGTATTCTCATATCTTTGTAACATTACGGTTGAGCCACTGATGTCACAAGGACTATTTTAACAATGTCTTTACTACCTTTCTGGGCCTTGAACGTGATAGTTACATTGCTGTCTATGCAGGGTCAGAAAGCTTTCGGATTTCATCTTGTGTTCTGAAGATGAACGAAGGTCTTACAAGTTTGGAACGACATGAGGGTGAATAATTAATGACAGAATTTAAATTTTTGGGTGAACTATCCTTTTAATGGTCTGTAAGCATTTAAACTTCTGACATTCACAGGCTCAGTGCATCTGCTGCTTAGTTTAGTGGCCCAAATATTTGTTTTTAATTTACCACCATAAGTATTCAAACCCCAGTGTATGTGTTTCAACAGCCACTGTAAGGTAAAACACAGTCATAAATATTGTTGAAATGACCAACGTGGGTCTATTACTTTCCAGCGCCATGACACTCCACAGGTCTGCTTCTATAGACAAAACCCTCTCTTCATGTAGCATTTCCATTAAAACAAAAATCTTTTGATTTTCAGTCAGGCCTTACTAGAATCAGCTCTTCTTGATGACTAAAACACTTGACATGATGGATTTAAACAGCCATGGCTGAGACTCAAATAAATAACGTCAAAATGTTCTGTAGGAGAGCCTGTGAAATGGCTACAAGTTTGCGTTTATAAAGCTCGCAGCGGTTTAGAACAAGCTGTGAATTGGCTTGAATACGAAGTCCTCATTCATGCACTTACAGCTCAATTGGCCTCCTGGTGTGGACCGGTCAGGCTTCCACACAAAGCATTTATGACTAAACAGCCTTTGTGAACAAAGATCCCTAAAGCTTGTGTGTGGGTTGTGGCGTTGGCCTACCAACAGCACATACTGTGCATATCTATGTGTGCACATCTGTTCTCTGTAAACCTGCGAGAGTGTTTGTGTGCAGAGGAAAGGTAGGCAAGGGAAAAAGTGGCGATAAAACAGCGTAGGGAGTGGGAGAGAGCTCAGAGCGGGTGGAGGTATGGCAGCAGTGTTTTTACGGAAACTGGCAGGTGCAGGTGTAACAGGTGGCATTGGGAGAGGTGCTGCCAACCTTCACTCTCATCTTTTGCTTAGCCTATTGTCCCTGGCATATTAATTGCCAACATTATGCCTCTGCCGGCTTCGCTTTGGCACTTTTGACCATTTTAGAATGCCAGCAGCCTGAAAAATTACTATAGATGTTGTCTTTCTCATAGAAATGCCACTGGCAGAGTAGATGGGAGGACTGCTCCTAATGTGAAAGCGCTAGGGGTGTATGTACAGAATATCAACCTCTGTGAGAATAGAGCACAACAGCTGGGTTTTGAAAGCAAAAATAACATTCATTTTCTCTATAGAGAAGACTCAAAAGTTTTTGCTGGATGGTAAACTATTATTCAAAAGTCTCTATGCTTACCAAAGCTGCATATACAGTCAAGCCCGAAATTATTCAAATTCTGACTTAAAGTTACTTTTATTCAACCAGCAAGTTTTTTTTTTTATTTTTTTATTTTACCGGAAATCACACAGACTTCTCCCAGAAGATAATAAGACGATGTACAAGAGGCATCATTGTGGAAAAAATATTACTCATCTTTTATTTACATTTGAACAAAAAGTGGCACGTCCAAAATTATTCATACCCTTTGCAAACTGTCACAGTCTATGGGAAAATCCAAAGTTCTATACCATTCCAAATAGTCCAAGCTGTTCTAAAGCATCCTGATTACCCTGATTCATTGGGAACATCTGTTTTAATCAACTCAACAGGTGAAAAACAGAAGCTCTCTGCTGTTGGTTTGTAGACAGTCATGGCTAAGACAAAGGAGCTCACTGAGGACCTGCGGCTGCGCATTGTGGCTGTTCACAAGTCAGGAAAGGGCTATAAGACCATGTCTAAATGTTTTGAAGTTCCAGTGGCTACAGTGCAAAGTATTATTAAAAAATACAAGACGTTCCAAAAGCGACACCTGTGCTGGCCAGGAGGATTTTACGCCAAATGAATGCTACATCATTGTGGCCAAACAATTCAATTTTTGTTTCATCTGACCATAAAACAGAAGACCAGAAGTCTTCTTCTTTGTCCAGATGAGCATTTGCAAAAGCCAATCGGGCTTTTGTGTGCCTTATCTAGAGAAGTGGTGTCCTCCATGGTCTGCGTCTGTGGAACCCAGCGGTGTGCAGTGTCCATTGGACTGTTTTCTGATCAACTGATAATTTATTATTTTTTGATGAATAAAAAGTTCAAAAGAACAGCATTTGTTTTGTAGCATTATATGCTGCAAAAAATGCTTTTCTTAGATTTTTTGTCTTGTTTCAGGCCAAAATATCTAAAAATTCTTTAATCAAGAAGGATTTTCAAGACAAGTAAAAAGTATTTTCTTGTTTTCAGAAAAAAAACAAGTCAAAATAAAGTGAGTTTTTGCTTAGAACAAGCAAAATAATCTTCCAATGGCGTAAGCAAAAAAAATCTTATTTCAAACAGAAAACAATTATTTCTCTTACCCCATTGGTAGATTATTTAGCTTGTTTAAAGAAAAAACACACTCAATTTTTACTTGTTTTTTTTTCTGAATTTTTTTTTAGATATTTAGGCTGAAAAGAAAAGCATTTTTTTTTTTTTGCAGTGTAAATGTCTTTACTGTCACTTCTGATCAATGTAATGTGTCTTTGCTGAATCAAATTTTTTTTTTTAAACAAAATAAAATAATAGATCTTACCATCCCCAAACCTTTGAATGATATTGTGTGTATACTGTTATGCATCAGTAAAATAATACTGAGTAGTAATCTCTCTACACTCACAAACTGTTTATAAACTGCAATAAAGTTCAAATTTAAATTGTAATTTAATAGTTTCTCATTGTACCATTGTTTTTCATTTGATTACGTCATTCCCACAAATTCATGGGATGCATAGTTCACTGCCTCCAGAGTCATTTTTCACATTTTGCCTTTTATGTGTCAAATCAAAGTTTGTAATGCTGTGATTCATCTCAGAGCTGGCTGGTTTTGTTTGGCTCTCCACTCTTTATTGAAGAAAAATGATAAATAAATGAAAAATACTTTGGTAACCAAGGCTGTTGAAAAAGTATGTGGTCTCTGTTGCGCACCATAAAAGTGAGTGAAACAGAAAGAGAGAGAGAGAGAAACCTTCTTTTAAATCTTTAGCAGAAGCCTAATTTCCAATTCACCACCACACCTCTAACAGATGTGTGGATGCAAGACAGCATGAGGTGACAACAGCAAAAAAACAACCTAACTAATGAATAGAAAGGAATAATATCATATACAAAAGATAGATGGAGAAAGATAGCAACTGAAGAAACACACTTAATAAAAAAAAAAAACCCTGTAAATATTACTGCTTTATAGTGGATTACAAGGGGCAGCTTCTCATCTTTTAGCTAACGCCATGCTGAAGTGCACTGAACTGTCGACTCTGTATGTCGCTGATTGACACTACATTTATAATGTTACAAAATAATTTAATTTCAAATAAATGTTATAATCCTAAAAAAAAGAAACAAAAATATTAAGCCACAAACGTTTTCAACACTGATAATAATAAGAAATGTTTTTTGAACACCAAATCAGCATATTAGAATGATTTCTAAAGGATCATGGAATTCTGAGAAATGGAGTAATAACGTTGAAAATTCAGCTTTGCTGTCCCAGGACTAAAATGTAAAATATTTTAACAAAGAAAGAAAAAAAATCACAATATTGCTGTTTTAACTGGCTGTTTGATTAAACAAATGCAGTCTTTGTAAGCGTATGGAAGTCTCTGCCACTGAATAAAAAATAAAGAAAGGTTATGACTTTTTATCTCCCAATTCTGACTTCTTTTCTCAGAATTATGTATAACAAATTTGCAATTCTGACTTTTTTCTCAAGATTGTGAGATATAAACTCACGATTGTGAGTTATAAAGTCAGAACTGGCGAGATATCAACTCACAATTCTGACTTTTTTTTCTCAGAATTGCATGTTATAAACTCGTAACTGTGCGTTATAGTCAAAATTGCAAGATATAAACTCACAATTCAATTTTTTTTTTCTCAGAATTGCGTGATATAAACTCACAATTGTGAATTATAACGTCAGAATTGGCGAGATATAAACTGACAATTTTGACTTTTTATCTCAGAATTGCGTGATATAATCTCACAATTGCGAGATAATATTTTTCTTATAATTTCTTGATATAGATTCATAAACTGCAAGTTATAAAGTCAGAATTGCGTGATACAAACTCACAATTGCAAGTTATAAAGTCAGAAGATATAAACTCACAATTCTGACTTTAAGTCATTGTCTAATTAAGTCATGTCTCCCAAATGCAAGTTTATATTTGACTTTTTGTGACTTTTTTCTCTCACAATTCTGACTTTTTTCTTAGAATTCTGTGATAAAAACTCACAATTGAAAGAAATAAAGTAATTTCTCCCAAATGCGAGTGTACATTTAACTTTTTTTGACTTCTTTTCTCACAATTCTGACATGTTTCTTAGAATTGTAGATATGAACTTGAGGGGAAAAGACTATATTCTCAAAATTGCAAGTTTATATCACACAATTCTGACTTAATAACTCGCAAATATGTTTTATAAAATCAGAATTGTGAGAAATTAACTCGCAATTCTAAAAACAAAATGAGAATTCTGAGTTTATGTCTAGCAATTTTGACTTTACAACTCTTAAGTGCAAGTTTATATCTTACAGTTCTGAGAAAAAAAGTCAGAATTGTGAGATGTAAACTTGCAATTGTGAGAAAAAAAGTCTGAATTGTGAGATAAAAAGTTGCAATTACCGTTTTATTTTTTTATTCAGTGTCGTAAACGGGTTTCCATATATGAGAGACTTCTTTCAAAAAATTATAAACAAATAAATAAATAAATAAAAATCTTAGAAACAAAATATGATTTCTATTAGCAGGTCAAAGAGCATAGACATCACAAGCTAAAAATCACTTCAATGTATCAAACAAAATTAAAAATAAAATATGATATTTATAAACAAACTCTATTGAGGCAACACTATTTTGATGGTCACTCAACAGATATTCTACTGACTATAAGTAACTATTAGTCAACTGATTCTACTAACTCTAATGGTGCGTTCACACCGGACGCGAATGAAGCGGCAAGCGCGAGTGATTTACATGTTAAGTCAATGCAAAGACGCGAATAGCCATCCTGCGGCGCGAAACGCGCGAATAGCGCGAAAGAAAGCGGCGCGCATTGAGCGTTTCAAGCGATTGCCGCGCAAGTTCAAAAATCTGAACTTTGGCGAAAATCCGCGCCGCGTTAACCAATCAGGAGCTTGCTCTAGTAGTGACGGAGGCAGAAATCCGAAACAACAATGGCGGACAAAATCACCGTTGCTGTCTGTGGTTCCTCGGAGCTGTACGATAACGTTACATCTTTGGACTTTTGTAGAAACAGGAATAAAAAGGATCTTGTTAGGAAGAAAGTGAGTGAAGAGGTCGGACAATCTGGTTAGTTTTAAAAAACGCTCTTTACTCAATTTGACCTACATATACATACATATTGAGACTACAAGCAAGCTAAAGCTGGCAAATTGAGCTCATTCACCTATTTTACAACTACTTTCCCGCTGACGAGTGGCAGAAGCCCCTCCCATGACGCGAATTCGCGTCTGTTGTGAAGAAAATGTCACGCGCGAATGACGCAAATTTTACCGCGCGAATGGCGCGAGTAAACTCAAATGTTCAAGCGTTCAACTACGCGCGAATAGCGCGTTTTTTCCGCGCAAGTCGCGTCCGGTGTGAACGCACCATAACACTAACCTAGCAGTCTACTAATAATTAGAATTTGCCAACATAGTTCCAAAGTTACTTATAGTCAACAGAAAGTCTAAAGAGCACCATCAAATTAAGTGTAACCTTTAATTTAATTTTACAGTAGGCAAACACAGAAAATAAGGAGGCTGGACTATTTTTCAACTTCAAGCTTGTAAGATGCTTTGCTTTCATTGTAGACCACATTGTGAGCGATCTAATTTTATCATGTCACAACATGCCACATGTAAATATAGTAATAGCTCAATCAGATCATTTACAAATCAGCCTCCTTCTTTCATCTGAGCCACATATTTTTAACACTGAACTGGTTCTACTTGACTCTCAAATGCTCGCTTTCAATCATTTGAGTGATATGGGGTGAGATTTAATCACAAATGTCGGCCGTTAAAGGGGTTACATGATCATTTGCCATGTCCACAGAGAACCTGCTGAGGTAAAACCCGTTCCCATTCACGGGCCTGCAGCCCTAAGCGGCCATTCCATGAGACTTGTCCTAAAAAAGCATATGCCACAGCTCCCATTGGCTCTGAGAGCCATAGACGGCACGCAAATTACATAGGGAATTATAGGCCGTCTATCCCAGCACACCCCAGGGCTGAGTGAAGCTCCTCAGCAAATAGGAGTCATGTCTATTTTCAGCCCAGGCACTTTAACCTACTTCTCCAGCCTCACGCGCTGCACAGCCACCATTTATCCCTGATCTCTCCTCCTTTTCGCTCCACAATAACTCATTATGACAATAAGAAACACACTTAGCGGAACCAGAGAGGGGGACGAGGGAAAACAAGAAAAACCTAACACGAACTTAGTCCGACTCGGCATTAATCAAACGGTTGAAACTCTCAGAGGCATATCGTTCCCTCATCTAAGCCCTGAGACCTATGAGACCAAGCCTCTGGATTCACACCGTAACGCTCCACCTGATTCACCCATTTCAGGAGAGACAGAGTGCCATTTTAGCATATGCTTACTCCACCCTTCAAGTTCCCTGGACACTTGTTATATTTGAAGTTGGGAGAGAATCGCAGAGTGGCGGGACTGTTTGCAAGCCCAAAACAGGGCGCTGATCAATCTTCAGGCTCTAAACCTACCAGGAACAGGACGAACCAAGAGCTTGCTTGGGTGTTGCTAATGTCGACAAACGGTTAGAACTGCTTTATATGAAAATTCACTGTAGAATAAACCAGTTAACATCCTGTAATTGGGAATTAAATGGACATGCAAGATGGGACAGTTCTACTAACAGAAAAGAGCTGGGATGTGTATCGCCCAGGAGAGCAGCTATGCTTATTACAGTGTGAGGAATCGTATCACCTCAGCGGGGACTTACACTAGGCCGTGTACTAATGAGAAACATGGCTAGCGTCTTAGCAGTTGTGCTGGTGTCACAGCGGAGACTGAGCATTTCACTGCGAGGGACTCTGTGCTTATTAGCATTTACCTCTTTGGTGCTGTTGGCAAACTCATTAATTTCATTCATCTCTTTGGAGTCTAATGGTTAAAAATTCTGGGCTGGTAATCAAAAGGCTGAGGGTTTAAATTCTGTAGTATTTAATTAGCGGTCATATTCATTAATATCTTACAAGATATTAACACATACAGTAGAACTAGATTTGCTAGACTTTAGATTTCCTAATGGAACTATCAATGCTGGCAGCAAAAGACAGTGAAAGTGTTTTAGTTTTACATAAAAAACTGAAAACATAAACATTTTTGTTAATTAAAAAATTACTGAAAGAAAATAAATATTGATACTAAATGGGAAACTTAAAATAAAATTACAATAAAATATTAAAAAAGTAAATTAAAAAGCAGAAACTACAATTAAGTGTAAATAAATAAATAAAAAAACGATGGTGAACGTTTTGTACGTGTCACCACAGTTCTTACTTGAAATGTCTGTTGAGTGGCGCTATAACTCTAATGCTAATACTAATGCTAATGACCTACCCAACTGTATGAACAAAAGCAAATGTGATGTAAAAGCACAATAACTAGCATGCCATTTTAGCTTGTTTTCCAATCTTTCAGTGCTTCCATTGTGAGTCACGTTTTTCCATGGGATTCATATCCAAGCTTTCCACATCCTAAGTCCAATTCTGTGCCATGCTGAGCTACAGAGCAAGCCTGTTACATCTCGAAAGCCTAACATATGGGGTTGTGGATAGTAGGGATACAGCTGCTGGCAGAAACTAACAATATATTGCATTTTCTACCTATTATTAGGCTTGCCACGATAGACGGTGTTGACGGTGTTACCGGTTTTAAGACGCAACACCGGTGACATCACTTTTCCACCGTGACACCGTCTCCACCTTTTTTTTTATGTATTCGTTTTTTTATTAAACATTTATTTGAATTGAATGGAAAATATTATTCTAAATAATTTACTTAAGACGAGAGCATGCAATATAATTAAAAACTGAACATAGCTACAATGCGTCATATTTCATTTATCACGTGAGGAGTTCGCGCTTACATATAATAAACAGCGTAAAAGTTAAGCATGTTTGGCCGAGCACGGGGCACTCCCCCTGCCCAGGGAGAGGGATGCTGAAAACAAGAGATGATGAAGGTAAGACTGCTTGGCTATTTAAAGGGATTCTCTTGTAGTGCTTGGATACGGAGTGTGATTGCTGATGGTGAATTGGCCGTGTTAATTATCTGTGCGAGGAGTCGAATTTACAGAAAGAGAATGGCGGACGATTTAGTGTCCAAAAGCACCTGTTTGGCAATATTTTGAGTTCAAAGTTTTTTTTTTTTTTTGTAGTTTCGTTGTCGTCCATTAAAATAATTGACGCCGAATTGCCAATTCCCGCAAAACTGAAAGTGAAAGTATAATACGCACGCATTTATAAGCTATTTAAAAGCAGAAAAAAGAGCAAATCCCCACCCCCACGGTGATACCGGTATTACCGGTGTTGTCACATGCCGATTAACCGGTGGGGAAATTTCCTCATCGTCACAACCCTACCTATTATATTGTGTTTTATTAACTTTTACACCTACCCTAACCCTAAACCTACCCCTTACAATAATGCAAAAACAGTAATTATTGAGCTGTAATCATAACTGTGTATGAAAACAATTACAAGTGCTCGCTGTTTTACTGCCTCTGGTGTTTATTTCTGTTGGAAACTGCAGTGATATGTACTTGTTGGTATGTATTTCACATCTTGCGTCTTGGTTTTAAGCTAAAAATATGTAGCAATTTTTGTGTTTTAAACATTAAAATACATGCAAGTTGTATGTTTCATCATCAATAAAAACAAAAATTGAAGCTTTATGCTTGTAAAAATGACACATGTATAATCAATGAGACCAGGCTATAAAGTAACACTGCTTCTTTGCAGTGTCAAGGCGAAATATAACCAGTTACTATTTAGCATGCAAATAATTGCAGGATAGAACACCAATTAAAATTCAAAATGCAAATACAATGATGATTCAAATTTGAATGGTGAGCATTTTCAAATAATGCACATCTAAGGAATTTTTTTACATTTTAATTTTATATTTCTTTTCTTTTTATATTTTTATTATTTATATTTATTTTAAGTTCCTAAAAACCAAAAATAGCTAGCACACCTAAGGCTGAAGTTGTCTGCAAAAGATAGTTGGAATATAGTCTGTATGTTAAACGGTTCAAACTGAATTAATTGCATGAAATTGTATAAAATGTTTGAGGAACATCAATACAGTTCTGCCTTGCAAACACTGTAAAAACCATTTCAACAGACTGTTTCAGAGTGACATTAGCTGACCTTTAGAGCTGTTTTACATTTTTTAAAGAACTATACACCAAAAAAGACTCATTTTTGCAATGCAAATAGCTCTGCTTGCTTCCTTTCACAATACGAGCAATAGAACAAAACACAGAACCTATGAAAACCACCCCTGAACAGCCTTACAAATCACAGTGCCTTACGGGACAGTGAAAGTTACACCAGGTGGAACGGATAACCTGCAGACATAATGTTTATCTCTACAAATATACGTATTTATCTGTGCTTCTGTTCGTCTGTATACAGGGGTAGCAAGATTGGTCAACAAGCCTGAGGCAGATTGCAATGCAATAGAGATTCTCTGATACAGAGACAAAGACCTCCGTCCTTCATCCAGCCAGACAGCGAGCATCTTAGTATGCAGGGCAGGTAGGCCTACTTGTTCAAATTAGGCGCATGCGTGTGTCTGTGCTAAAGGGGGTAATAACACCGGATCTTAAGCGTGCTCCGTCATGTGTGTCTTTGTCTGCGCTTGAGTGCCTTAAGTTTAATCCTGTGTGACGATGAATCAGTTGCATGGGGAACTGACAGGCGACAAATTGTTATGGCCTAAAGAAGCCGCTATCTTCTCTGTGCCAACAACTCCCATCATCCATCACTGAGTAACTGATCAGCACAGACTTATGCATGCTCTATATGAGGCTAGCATGATAACCATAGGAGGCCTTTGAGCTTGTAGTCATTGCATATAAGACTAGAGGCAATGACATAAATAAAAAGCTGTGTTTTACATCAATCGGACTTCTAACCTTGGTAAACAGCAGCGTTTCGCTGTTTGGGGAAGACAGCAGGGGATAAACAGGATCAGTGGGTGATAGCAGCTATACTAAAGATGGCCTGTAATGACAGAAGCTTATGCCACTTTCCAGCCTCAGTCTCTTCTCGGTTAAACATGAAGGTTAATCTATTCGTGTATCTCTGTCTTATTTGCTATTAAACTGTTTATCTTTCCCTCATCCTCCGCATAGGCTTGAGGACAGGGGCGAGAGCTGTCATGATATCTTAATTATGTCTCACGGTACGATACCCACTAAATTATCAGAAAACCAAATTGTATCTTGATACTACTGAGTTTGTTTGGATAGATCATGATTGCTGAGGGATGTTTGAACATTTGTTTTTGGCAATTTACACACATACACACGCACACACACACACACACACACACACACACACACACACACACACACACACACACACACACACACACACACACACACACACACACACACACACACACACACAAAAAATACTATTAATGGTTTTTCTATTCATTGGAATGTTCTGTAGTTGTATTTATTCTTGCCATATAATAATAATAATAATAATAATAATAATAATAATAATAATAATAATAATAATAATAATAATACTACATTACACAATGATGATGATTTCTGTAAACTTAATAAATAAAAACAACGTATTTATCATTATCATCATCATCATCATTGTGTATTATTATTATTATTATTATTGATGGTTGATGTTGGTGGGGATGTTTTATGTTGTAATAATTCTTAAATAATAATAATAATAATAATAATAATAATAATAATAATAATAATAATAATAATAATAATAATAATAATACACAATGACAACTCATTAACAATTATATTATTGAATAAATAAACCAATTATAATTTTTTTATTATTACTGAAGGTTGATTTTGCTGGGGATGTTTTATGTTGTATTAATTCTTAATAGTTTACGCAAAAAAAATAAATAATAAAAAATAAATAAATAATAATAATACACAATGACAACTCAATAAAATTATTAATAAATAAATAATTATGTTGTTGTTATTATTGCTGGGAATGCTTTTATGTTGTATTCATTCTTAATAGTTTACACAAATAATAATGATAATAATAATAATAATAATAATAATAATAATAATAATAATAATAATAATAATAATAATAATAATAATAATAATAATTTTATTCAATAATGTTATTATTAATGAGTTGCCATTGTGCGTTATTATTATTATTAATTATTAAAGTGTCAATAATAAATACAACAACAATAACAACCTAATAAATAAATAATAATAAAAAGTAATAAAAAGTAATAATAATAATAATAATTATTATTATTATTATTATGATTATTATTATTACTTTTTATTATTGATTGGTTTTTATTTTATGCTGTTGTTTTATTTTATGCTTTTATGTTGTATTAATTTTTTATAGTTTACACAAATAATAATAATAATAATAATAATAATAATAATAATAATAATACATTACACGATGATGATGATGATTTTTTTGTAAACTGTCAAATATAAATACAAAACAATAACAACCCATTAATAAAAATATTATTAAATGAATGTATTATTATTTTCATTACTATTTTAGTTGTAGAAATAATAACAACAACAACAACAACAACAGTACAAAATCTTACAAAAACATCTTACAAAATGTATAAATTATCATATTTTTCACTTTCAAACATTTCAGTGTTCACTGGAAACTAAAAGAAGACCTTTTTCTGACAAAACTTTCATTTGAATCAAAGTTTAGTCTATGTAACAACAACAAAAACCCTAAACAATAAAATAATAAACAATACAATATAACATGGCATCTTTTAAAGCAATGTTATGTGATTTATGTGAACACTTTTCACTCTTCTTTCTGCCACTGTGATACTACTGTAGCACCGGTACACCATGCAACACTATCAGGGCTAAAGTGTAACATCAAATCACAAACCCCGCATCTTTTCTCTCTTCCGCAGTCTCTAACACTGAATCACAAGTCACTCACACTTGGTTTCTCAACAAAATACCAAAACATCCCTTTAAAAAGTTCCTAAGACAGTATAATTGAAATGCGGTTTCCATCACGTCCAACTCTCGTCTAGTTCTCAACAACAAAGCCCAAGAGCAGTCTTGATCTGTAATACTGAGAAGATACCAGAGTCTTGGGAGGGCACAGAGCTCAGAGCAAAACAAGATGAACATGTTTAGACCGCTGGATATCTGTCAGAGCAGCTGTTGTACTTCACAGGGCCCTATTCAGCACTTTTCCATCAGAGGTTTGCGGATTCAAAAAAAGGGAGAAAATGAATAAGCACGAATAAGCTCTGTTCCAAAAGTCAGTTTTGATGTCTACATAGGCACAATCCTGCATTTTAACCAAAAGAAAACCTCACACATGTCTAATTTGAACCATTTTCCATAAGTATGGTCATTCAAACTGCACAAAAGTAGCTCTGCTTACTTGAAGTGTGAAAAAGAATTCTTAATTAACAATAGCATTTGTGGTTAGAATGTTGCTATAATGACAATGCGCTAAAGCAAAACAAGCCCAAACATACTGGATCTAAATTAGATTTTCCATTAACACCTTTTAGAACTGAATAAAAACATTTCCCTCAAAGTATCAGCTATGCATCTGGCATTGTGTGAGGATAAGTGCGAAGCCAAATCGAAGTTTTTTGCCAAATAGAGGTGTCTTAGAGGCAATCGCAATTTTGAAGACTTCATTTAAAGTGCATTTGTAAGACCTATAAATGCTGTCTAGATAGGCAGCATGCTGGATTTTGAAACAAAGCTATTGTGTCTGGTTTAAGGATGGTTTTTTGACAGTGCTAAGCTGCTGGAGAACATTAAAGGCACTGATGGAGATGTGATGACCCATGCAGAGCCAGGCTAATGGGTGGAGACTGTTTGCTAATAGTGTCGTTTACTCTGCACTTCCAAATGTCACCAGACACTCCTGAAAAAGCCAATAGCCAGGCGCTGACGTCATAATGAGGGACAAAAATTGATAAATGTCGATTAGGAAGCATTGACCTACAGCTTTGGGTCTGGGTGACAGATATGAGCCATCAATTATAATTTCATTCGTGCTTGTCACTCTTCTATTCTCTTAGGAGGCAATGCACTCTGAAATGGCACAGCATATTTTAAGAACAGTGACTTGCAAATATGTTTCAAAACTACACTGCATGAAACTATTATACAATGAATAAGCGAAAAGCATGGATGCAAGGATGGATGTTCATGATTTTGTTCTGCATGACTTTCTTTCTACATTATGTTTCTCAAAAAAGAAAAAGTCATACAGGTTTAGAACAACAGAGATTTTCAATTATGTTTTAACTACACCTTTGAGATTGTAGCTTGTGACTGCTGATGCAACAACTGCTGATTTCACACCTACTAAGGCGACCCAGTAACTGCAGAGCCGCTGTATCCTTGAGCAGTACACTTTGCAGGGACACAGTCTCTAAAATTACTGGATTGCAACTGAATCAGCTCTTAGTTCCGTTCTGGAAAGCTGTCACTTTATACATGGATCAAAGTCGCTAAGATGTCCAAGTCAAAAGAAATTTTGATTGACAAATGTGATTTTATGTCCATAGAAAGCACATTAAACGTGTCTACTGTTAATGTTTTAAATACATTTTTGGAGAATGAAATGTCAACATGCTTATTCTGACTTGTACATATTAAAACATATAAAAGAATAAGGGAGCATATTCAGTTTTAAATGAGCAAAACATTCTTACTGACAAATGGGAAAAACACTAGGACTGTAGCAAATTTAAAAATAATTTTGGGTGGAAGTTATTTGTCTTTTAATATGTCATAAATAGATTTGCCTGACAAGATTGCTACACTGAATAACATTTTAGTGGGTGTCTTTTGTAAAGTAGGGAAAATGTATGATATTTAATTTTTGCTCAGAAAAACAAAAACAAAAATGCAATTAAATTAAGTAAGTAAACTTGGTAACACTTTACAATACGTGTGCACAAATAAGCATTAATTCATGCTTAATTAATGCACAGATAATCACGAGTTAATATACAATTAATGAAGAACTAAACAATTTATTAATGATTACTACATCAGCAACTAATGAACATTCTATATGATTCATAGATTAAGTAATCAATAAATTGTTATTACTTAAATGTGCCATAATGTATTAATTCCCTAATAACTTATTTCATTAACTAATAGTGTAAATTCATGTGTTAGTTACCACAGTGGTCAAAGCTATGTACTTCCACTTCCAGTGGTCTGCTTTAATTAATCATTAGCTAATGATTTGCAAAGATATCATTATGTTATGACTTTACTTATTGAGGCACAAAATTATTAACTAATTGTTAAGTAATATGTCATTGTGGTTATGATATAGAATTAGTCAGTCATGTGCCTTAATGCGTTGAAGCCATGCATTTAAACGTCCAGTTGTCTGCTTTAATTAATCATTAGCTAATGATTTGCAAAGATATCATTATGTTATGACTTATTGAGGCACAGAACTATTAACTATTAACTAACTGTTAAGTAATATAGTTATAGCTAATGATTAATTAAAGCAGACAACTGCTAGTTGAAATACATGACTTGAACCCATTTTGGTAATTAATACATTAATTTACACTATTAGTTAATAAAAGGGGTTATTAGGGAATTAATACATTATGACACAACTAATAACAATTTATTGGTTACTTAATCTATTAATCATATAGAATGTTCATTAGTTGCTTTTGTAGTAATCATTAATAAATTGTTTAGTTCTTCATTAATTGTGCATTGACTTGTGATTATCCGTGCATTAATTAAACATGAATTAATGCACATGTGTGCACACATATTGTAAGGTGTTACCGAAAACTTTTCAATATTTTTTTTGGAAAAACAACAATTTAAAGCAGCATTACACTTATTGTTTTTATGCTTAATCCCTTTTCTTCTGTGACTAATAAAATTTTGATCGACCAAGCCTCTTCTCGTCGACTAACAGTTATGACTCTCGTGGGGCAGGCCAAGTGTTTTTGCATTTTCATGTGGTCAAGATGTACTTTTCTAGCAAAATCTGGCAACTATTTATGCTGACCAAGGCTGAATTTATATTAAATAAATAAATATTCAAATTAAAACAATGTTTTTCTATTTATACATTTTATAATGTCATTTATTCCTATGATGGCAAATATGCATTTTCAGAAGCCATTACTCCAGTTATCAGTGTCACATGATCCTTGAGATAGCATTCCAATCTGCTGATTTGCTGTACAAGAAACATTTCAATTTAGCATCAAAACAGTTGTGATGCTTAGTATTTTTGTGTAAAGTGTGTTTGTTCAGGATTCTTTACTAAATACAAAGTACATTTCTTTACTCTCACTTTTGATCAAAAGCTCTTTATGAAGATATCCAAAGTTTTGTCATGAAATACACTGTAAAAGGTTTTCACCAGATTCAACTTAAAAGCCTTAGTTCAGCAGCTGCCTTAACATTTTAAGTTAAATCAGCTTAAAACGACAAGTCATTTTAACTTATTACACTAAAAATTAGTTGATTTAACTTGAGAGTTAAAATGACTTAAGTTGATTTAACTTAAAATTGCAAGGCAGCTGCTAAACTTAAGTTTTTAAGTTGAAACTGGTAAAAACTTTTTACAGTGTTCTAGATGGAGCAGTCTGATAGGTCTAACTCTATCTTACATAATGACACAATTTTCACATGAAGCAGTTGATTGGTTGTCTTTTATATCAGTTGCCAATGAGTTTGCTGCTCAGCATTCAAATATTTGGCTAGTGCTTGTCATAGCAGTTGCAGCGCGCTCCAGAAATCCCCCACCTTCCCCAGCTCCACCTGTATAGATCTGCCACTGGGTCATTCATACATACTACATGGGGGAGTTATTTCATATATGTTATATGTGCAGCAGCATTGTATTGGCAGTAGCAAGTCTATGTATTTCCTCTGCCACAGCATCATAGCAGATCTATTCCGCCAAGACCAAACACACTAACATTGTCATGTTCATTGCCATGCTAAACCCTGCAAGAGTTGTCATGATAGAATTATATTTGTATCATCTGAATAATACATTTTAGCACTAGACATTTGATCGACACACTTTAGTCTTCCATTATGTGTGGATTAGTAAACACCACTGCTGACTTTAAAATGTTCTCTCCTCCACTTTTCCCTCTTTTTATTTTAGAATCCCGTTTAGCTCTGCAGTTTTTAGAACTGGCATTGCATCCACCTTGCCTCCCTGTACCCAAAGCTCAGTGCCCCTGACTGTGCAGTACTGTGCCTGATGGGCAGCGCTGCTGTCTCTCTCTCTCTCTCTCTCTCTCTGCATGTGTGTGTCTGCCTGGCATGCTGCGTTTAGCTGGTGTCAGTGGTGGTGGCAGCCAGCAGCGTGTGGTCCAGCTCCTGTGTGACTGCGACTGGCCTCTGGCTCTGCTCTCTCCGCCCCACATTGCTCATTCCTCAGGGCTATTCTCCATATCCCAGCATCCCATTCGCCTGCCATGCATATCAATCACTTTAATGGGGGTGCTTTCAGATGAAAAATCACTCGGCTAAACTAAACTGGGTCAGTATCCTTTCATTGGTGACGCAGCTGAGGGGAGGGGGGGAAGGAAAAGGGAATAGATCGAGAGAAACAAATAAATATGTAGATAGATATATGTAGATAAATATTTAGATAGAGACATGGACAGATATATATATATATATATATATATATATATAGAGAGAGAGAGAGTGAGAAAGAGAAATGTACAGGACATAAAGTCCTGGAACAGCGAGGTCTGAGCAGCTGGTGGGCCTCTCACTTCCATTAAGTGAAAATAGGGCAGAGGGTCAATATAACAAGCGGCAGCACGAGTCATTAACCTGGATAGCTAAAAGCCACATCACAAATACAACGCTTAATGTCTAGCCCTCTCAGAGCTGACACACACAGACTGAAAACATTATCTTGTACTACAATAAATAAGATGAACATAATAGACAAAATATAAAGAGGTTAAAGGATTAGTTCACTTCCAGAATAAAAATTTCCTGATAATTTACTCAACCCCATGGCATCCAAGAAGTTCATGTCTTTCTTTCTTCAGTTAAAAGGAAATTAAGCTTTTTGAGAAAAACATTTTAGGATTTTTCGCCTTCAATGGGAGCCAATGGGTTGAAGGCCCAAACTGCAATTTCAATGCAGCTTCAAAGGTCCCAGTCAAAGAATAAGGGTCTTATCTAGTGAAACGATCAGTCATTTTCTAAAAAAATAGAATTTATATACTTATATACTATACCTTTACAAAAAACGTGAGCTTTCCAACATGAAGTCACGGACGCACATCGCAGAGCTAGTGCAGGACGAGCATTTGTGGTTTAAAAGTCTATCCATTTTTTTTTTTTTTTTTTAGAAAATGACAACTAGATAAGTCCCTTATTCCTCAGCTGGGATCGTGTAGAGCCTTTTGAAGCTGCATTGAAACTGCAATTTGTACCTTCAACCCATTGATCCCCATTTACTGTAAGTCCACTATTCGGAGAAACATCCTGGAGTATTTTCCTCAACAACCTCCTTTTCGACTGAAGCAAATTGAGTAAATTATCAGGAAATGTGTATACTGGATGTGAAATACTCCTTTAGGCCGCGATCACACCGAACGCGTTTTAGCAGTTGGAGGCGCCTCTTTTGAATGGTTTTCTGTTGGCAGTCAGCGTTCTCCGCGCTGCTTATGCGCACTGGGCGCCTCGCGTTTTCGCCGCCTGCTGCGCCTCGCGTTTTTGCAGGAGCGCTCTGAGCGCCTGAAGTTGAAAAAAAAATCAACTCTGAGCGGAAAAACGCCCAACGTCATTCGCGTTCTTTTCCATTGTCCAATCGAATGAATAGAGAGGCGGGCCTTCTGTTCTGGTGACGAAAGTTTACCGTTGCTTAAAAAGTCCGGAGACTGCAGAAAAGGAGGAGAAACCTTTGTGGTCTATCGTGGGTAACCCGGAGCTGTATTATTTAGGGTTTCTGCTAATATGACAGTTTACTTAACAGCAAAAAAACTAAGATTTTAGAGCGCTCGCGCTATAATCCTTTGATTTGACTGACAGGACAGCTGTTTTGGTCATTGCTTAGCAACATAAAAAAACCGCAGCACACTGCTCTTTTTTAAAAGTCACCAAAAAAAGGCAGTGCTGTGCGCCTCGCGTTTTTAGAACGAAAAGACGCGTTCGGTGTGATCGGGGCCTTAAGCTGTTTACTACTATGCATGTTTAGGAACATGCCAATGCAATAGTTATATTAGAATGTTTTTTCATTTTAATTTGTTTTGCTGTTGGTGGCGGAATAAATTAATCTAATGGCCACAAATAATTGGCAGTCATTAAATTATACTTTAGACCATTTTGGTCTGAGAGCAATAATGAAATATGTGACCATGGACCACAAAACCAGTCTTAAGTCGCTGGGGTATATTTGTAGCAATAGCCAAAAATACATTGCATGGGTCAAAATTATTGATTTTTCTTTTATGTCAAAAATCATTAGGAAATTAAGTAAAGATCATGTTACATTAAGATTTTTTGTAAAATTCCTACTGTAAACCTATCAAAATGTAAATTTTGATTAGTAATATGCTTTGTTAAGAACTTAATTTGGACAACTTTAAAGGTGATTTTCTCAGTATTTTGATTTTTTTGCACCCTTAGATTCCAGATTTTCAAATAGATGTATCTCGGCCAAATATTGTCCTATAACAAACTATACATCAATAGAAAGCTTATTTATTGAGCTTTCATATGATGTATACATCTCAGTTTTGTAAAAAATTAACCTTATGACTGGTTTTGTGGTCCAGGGTCACATATGACAGTAACTGTTAGATAACTTTTTTTGTATTTTGATACTTTAAAAATATATAATAATTTATTCATGTGAAGCAAATCCTGAATTGTCAGCAGCCATTCTTCCAACCTTTAGTGTCATGATCTATCAGAAAGTATTCTTATAGGCTAATTTAGAGCTCAAGTAACATTTCGTATTCTTATTGTTGAAACAAATTAAAACATTTTTGTATTATATTACTATATATGTCGTTATTGTCACTTTTAACCACAAAACCAATCATAAGGGTCAATTTTTTGAAATTGAGATTTATACATTATCAGAATAAATAAGCTTTCAATTGATGTATGGTTTGTTAGGATAGGACAATATTTGGCCGAGATACAATTTGAAAATCTGGAATCTGAGGGTGCAAAAAAATCTAAATATTGAGAAAATCACCATTAAATATATTTACAGTAGGAAATTTACAAAATACCTTGATGGAACGTGATCTTAATATAAGGCATAAAAGAAAAATCAATACTTTTGACCCATACAATGTATTTCTGGATATTGCTACAAATATACCCATGCTACTCAAGACTGGTTTTATGCTCCAGGGTCACATATATATTACTGAATGGTATGAAATTTTTAATGGAAGTGTACATCTTTTCAGTTTTTACTTAGAAAATGTATCAGCATTTCCCACACCTCCCCTGACGCCTCACAGTGATAACCACTGCTTTATTAAGATTAATATTCATGATCACAGAAAAACAACAACATTGCTGTGCATCAGTGCTTTTAAACTATACCTGGGAGAAATCCCAAGCTAGACAAACCCTGACGCATTATGCATACCATGATATATTAACCACCTGGTCCACCATCTGCTTTCATACGAACCCTCACACTATGGAGGCAAGTTTACATCTAATGTCACAGCAACAGCGCAGACGGTCACAATGTTACACCCTTACCTTTAAAAATCATTACAACAAAACAGTTACCCAAGAACATATAGTTTCTGATCTTTCTTTAGCTGTAGAATCTAGCATATGTGGAACAGACGGAATACTGACCTTCTAGAGAGCAACTAAACACTTCAAACAATGTTAGACAACAATGTTCGGCAACAATGTTCTCGATGTATGGCAGCATATGTTATGCACAAGACAATTTTCACCATGGTCTAGGCCAGACACTGAGGGGTGAAGTGTGGAAAGGTAAAGATAGCACTCACCGGTTCTTTAGCTTTCTGCGCTAACACTGCAAAGGTGGACAGCTTGCTGCACAGACATTTGGTGTGGGAGACTGCCGGCGATGGGAGTGTTTGGCAGCTCTCTGCGTCCCAGTTTTCTTCGCCAGCCTCTCTGTTGATAGGGTATAGCGACAACACACACACACACACAGAAAAAAAGAATGAATTAATTGGGTCATTCCATGAGAGACAACAGGAGAGACCGTAGTGAGTTGTATGGTGCCATGAGAACAAGTCGATGACAACCCTACTTTAAACGCTCTCAGCTGCAATGGCCCTCAAGTCCACCGGCCTTGCTTTTATAATGGGCCGTCCTCCCTATTTATCTACACTTTCTGCAAATATCTGCTTGTCATAAACACTTTCAGGGTCTCATCGCTGTCATCCCTACCTTCCATCATCCTCTTACTCAAAGTGTTCTCAATATGTCCTCAAAATGTCTAACAGAAGCACTCCAATTCCCATCGCTTGCCTTTTACACGTTATTTCTGGCTGTATCTGAACCGCAATTATAATCATGGGACTGTTTACAGTATGCCTACATTTACACTACCACCCAAAAGTTATGGTAAAGAGTTCTTTTGAACTTTTATTCATGAAAGAATCGTAAATAAAATTTATCAAAACTACTAAGCAGCATGACAGCTTTTACTATTAATATTAATATCTTTTTTGAACACCAAATTAACATATCTGAATGTTTTCTGAAGGATAATCTGACACTGAAGACTGGAGTAATGCCTGCCAAAATTCAACTTTGCTAACATTGTATAAATTACATTTCAAAATATATATCAATGGAATACAGTTATGTTAAATTGTAATGCTATTTTTTTGGAAGTGTTTGAATGGTAGTGTATATTTGCACATATTTATGCCATCTGTTTTAAATTATTATTATTATTATTATTTTAATTTATTATTATTTTTTGAGCAAGCTGCCAATGTGACCATGTGAACTTAAGATTCTCCCACATATGTCACATTCAGGGAATAAATAATAGGAATGGAGGAGGGCGAGTTTTAAAACATTTGTTAAATGTAAACTGTAAAGCTTCATGTTGATCCTCAGATTACACTCGCTGCTGAGGCCAGATGGTCGGACTAAGAGGAACTTCTAATTATGGATTCAGCAAATAGTGTATGACAAAAAGCACAACTGATTAAATATGTGTAACATTCTGTTTCCACAACTGAAAATTCAAGTTTAAAGCCTAGCCAAGTCAAATAAGGCTGTACATAACCTGTCAAGTGTTGGGTCATTTTTTTTTTCAGTAGGAAGGGTAGTGCTGTGCTCTTTGCTAGCAACCAAAAAGGTCCATGAATCATCACCACCATGCCCTTGAGCAAGACACCTACTTAAGTCAACATGAAATCAAAATTCAGAAAATTTCTTGTGAGCAATTCATCACTACATGTTATTCCACAGGAGAAAACACTTTAGCAAATGGCAATTCGTCATGTTGACTTTACAAAGTTACATTGAACGAATCTTTCAAGTGAACAATGAACAAGCAATGATTTCTATTGTAAGCAGTAATAGTCTTTTCAGTTCACTGAGGACTCTCTTTTGTATTTGACCCTAAATTCTTTCAAATTCTGACTAGAGTATATCCAAATAGCTTTAGTGAATGTAAAAGAACTTGCCTGGGACAATACTATTTATATATCAATACACATTTATGTTGCGAACGCATCTGTAAAATAATTGAGGACAAAGCTGCTGGAGGAAAAGTTCACAACTGAAGTTGTCCTAAACATGAGATGTGCTTAGTTTAAAGCAGCCTGTCAGATATGTGTGCTGTTTAATCTGAGATCAGTTCTCCTCAGTGCATAACTTATATTTTTACAGTTGGATCCTTATTATTAAATTCAAAAAAGTATTTCTAATTTGCACAAATTTCATTCAGACAGCTAATGGGACTTTACAGACATCAATGAACGTGCGCAGTTGCAAATGCATGTTAAATAATGTAATGTTATATAATGCAAATTATGTTTTTTTACTGAGATATGTAGTAGAAAACCCATGAAACATTTACGTTATTAAAAAAACATACTGTTTTATACATGCAATATTGTGGACTATGGGGGCACCATTATTTGGATGATATAAAATGGTTGAACTTGGTGAGCTATTGGCTCTACCTGTCGCTATTTTTAAGGCAACACAACTCGGAAAATTTAATACTGATACAATGGCATATTGTGCAGCTTTCGGTTGTAATTTTCAATCAAAGTGCAACAAGAGAAGCCTTCACTGCTTTCTTAGCAATAAGAAGAGAAGAAAGGGATGGGAAGATGTCTGTAGACGAATAAAACTTCCTCGAGAACAGCGTCTTTGTTCTCGCCACTTTAGCCATTTTGCCTTCAAAGCTTTAGACCACAACTGAAGGAGTTTCTCGGCGTGGATTTCACTGGATATCTAGAGGTTTAGAAAACTGATGGTATGGCATTTGGTTTATAGCTATGCTTATATCCGCCACCTGTATGCTCTTTCAGTAGCTGTGGTCATTGTATCAGTATTTTATTTTCCGAGTGTACTGTATTCTGAGTTGTGTTGCGGTAAAAATATCAACAGATAGAGCCATAGTTTCTTCAATAACCATATAAAGAATTCTCCCCGCTGTACTAAAAAAAAAAAAAACATACCAAACCAGGGTATGTACCGAAACGTCTTTTTTTGTGTACTGTTATATCCCTGGTAAACATAGAAGAGGTGGTACATTATTAAAAAGCATTTATTTTTATCCTGGTACTTTTATTTTATCGAGCAAAAAAAAGCAGGTATATTAAATGAATATCTTAAATTATGAGTTTATGATTCTGTAAAGTCTACTCAAGCAGGAAAAACAGAGACAAAACTCACCGTCAACTTATAATTACAAGAATAAATAAATTAGGACAGGAATTCCCGAGATTACTTAAAAAAGGTCTATATAAATAAATAGTCCTTTCCTGTAATTATTTATGACTATCTTCATTACTATTATATGTTCCCTCAAGGTCAAAAATTGTTTAATCAAACATTTTAGGACAAATTCACTTAATAGCATTCCAGTGTAAAACTCTGGATCTTATTCACTAACAAACCATAATTCAGTTGAAGCCAATGTCTTTTTTTTCAGTGCACATATTCTATGCAAATTAGGCTTGATTTAGATTGAGCTATATTCACTTTTAATGTTCCTTGGCACAATTAACACTACGCTATTACCGCTTGTGGAATTTTGTTTAAAAGAGACATTTGTGTACAAGCTGTCATGCCAGCAGCCATTCATCAAATGATGATCAAAGCTGGAGAGGTGTTATAATCAGGCATTTATCCAGTAGATTGCAATTTCAATATTTTAAAGCGTCAATCCAGGCTTCTGGATCGTGATGGAGCGATGCTGGACAGGTCCATTAAAGTTTGCCAGATTGCAGTAGTCTGCTGCATGCTTCTAGTTCACACAACTGCATGATGGGAATTTAATTGGGCTTAGGCTAATAAATAAGACAGCAATACTATAACTGTGAGCAATTCATTCCTAGTGCGAGAGTTTTGTAAAATAGCAGTAGTAGAAATAAAAACATCCTTGCTGTAAACCTACGCAGAAGTAACACAAGAGCACATCTGCATTGTCTGGATATTCATCTCTCTTTCTCATAAACATGCATCATTCTTTTCTTCAGCACATATGCTCCTGCAGCTAGTGCTCAATAAATAAAAACCCACATAATGCAATGTAAGTGCAATCTTTCTCTAGCCTTGATCTGCAGATTGACACTTCAGAGGCAGCTGATCTGAGACGACTCCCAGTCAAAGTCTCTCTGACGCCAACAGAAACAAAGATGAGCCGACAGACACGTGAATGGAATTCTGGGTATTTCTAGTTAGGCTAGGATCAAGCACAGAGCATCAGGTGCAAACCTCCCGGGGATATTAATCAACAGCAGGTGAACAGGAGCACGTGAGATAAGAGATACGGAGGTTTGTGAAAGATCATCTAAAACATTGTTTGGCAGGCGAGACAGATGCTTTGCTTAGATCAGAAAACATCCAATTACTGAGCTCTCAGAATGAGACAGCTTACGCCGTCCGGACAACATCATTTACCGCCCTTCGGGACATTATTTGCTTTTTATATAAAATTATACCTGCTGGGAAGATGTTGTGTTTTGAATGCTAGTTGCCAGTATGGGATGGGTGCATTGGTGTCCCCATCAGGCTTCTTAATTTAAAGGATTAGATTACTTTCAGAATAAAACATTCCTGATAATTTACTAACCCCCATGTCTTTCTTTCTTCAGTCAAGGAAATTAAGGTTTTTGAGGAAAAATAGTAGAGGACTTCAGTGGTGGCCAATGTGTTGAAGCTCCAAATTGCAGTTTCAATGCAGCTTTAAAGGGCTCTACACAATCCCAGCTGAGGAATAAGAGTCTTATCTACTGAAACGATCTGTCATTTTCTTAAAAAAAAAAAAAAAACACAAAAAACCCCCACAAATGCTCATTGTGCACTAGCTTGATTTCATGCATTACGTAATCATGTAGGAAAGGTCACGGAAACATCGACCCAGTGTTTACAAAGCAAACGTGCAAAGAAAGTCAAACACCCTTTACAAAAAAGGTAAAACAATGATGATTTTGAAGTTGGAGGAGAAAATTGGATTCATTTTTGGTTGCACTACCCTACCTTTTTAAACCAGAGTACACAAACGAAGAACTAAGTGTGAGTGACCTTTCCAACATGATTACATAATGCGTGAAGTCAAGCTAGTGCAAGGCGAGCATTTGTGGTTTGAAAACATATGATTTTAATTTTTTTAGAAAATGACAGATCGTTTCGCTAGATTAGACCCTTATTCCTTGTTTGGGATCATGTAGAGCCCATTGAAGCTGCAATTTGGACCTTTAAACCACTGACCACCATTGAAGTCCACTATATGGTGAAAAGTCCTGGGATGTTTTCCTCAAAAACCTTAATTATTTTTATATTTTACAAATCTTGGATGACATGGGGCTGAGTAAATTATCTGGACATTTTTATTCTGGAAGTGAACTAATCCTTTAATTTTAAGTACTACAGTATGTAAATACCATACTATATAAATATGTTAACCATTTATGCCATGGGGAACCATAAATCTTTTTTTGAACTAATGTTCAAAAATTTTGAGATGTATGAAGCAGAGCTCACTGCAATTTTCAAACCAAGCAGTTTTCTATTGGTCAACATGGCAAATTGCACAACCAACTTGAACCTGCTGCAAAATAATTTTGGGGAAATATTTCGTCCTCACATGACATTCAAGATCACATGGATTCCTATTAAAATGATTGGATCACGCTTATGAAACCGATGAATGTGACAGCACCTGTAATTAATTACTCATCCTCATGTTGTTCCAAACTCATAAGACCTTTGTTCATCTTCTCACCACAAATTAAATTATTTTTGATGAAATCTGAGAGCTTTTTGACCTTCTATAGACAGCAACACGACTGCCACGTTCAAGACCCAGAAAGGTAGTAAAGGACATCAATAATCGAAAATGAAAATTCTGTCATAAATTGTTCACCTTCATGTCGTTCCAAACCTGTAAGACATTTGTTCATCTTTAAAACACAAATTAAGATATTTTGAATACAATGCAAGAGCTTTCTGACCCTCCAGACAGCAACACAACTATCACTTTAAAAAATTGTCCATGTGACAATAATGATTCAACGTTAATTTCAAAGCTACGAAAAAACTAAAATAACAAATTCATTCAACAATTTCTTCTCTTCCGTGCCAGTCTTCGCTGTGTGTTCTCGTAGCTTCATAAAATTAAGGTTTAACCACTGATTTGACATGGACTATTTTAAATGTGGTAGTTGTGTTGCTGTCTAAGCAGGGTCAGAAAGCTCTTGCATTTAATCAAAAATATCTTCATTTGTGTTTTGAACATGAACAAAGGTCTTACAGATTTAAAACGACATGAGGGTGAACAATTAATGACAGAATTTTCATTTTTGGGTGAACTAACCCTTTAAGGTTTGTGTCTGCAGATACTGTATAAAGTTAGAAATTAATCAACACTGATAATTATTCAACGTGTGCCCCAGTTGCTCTGATATCAACATACCATGGCTTTAGACCACAGCTTTACCAAAAATATCATGCCGTAACATGAACCAAATTTCAGCAGGGTTAGTTCCAGAACACAATTCTACTCACAATTAAATTCCCACCCAAGCATAACCTCATTAGCCATTTCTATGTTCGAAATAGTATCAGAAAAACACATGGGCACTCTGTGTACATACCCTCCCTCTTTACAATATCAGCCAGCATGGTAAACATACTCTGTGAACCTTTTCATTTCTCCCTACGGTTTGAGGTTTTTTTCTCATGCAATTATCAGTAGCTTAGGCATTTTCACTCTTACTCTGTCACTCTGTCACACACACAAAAGCAAATATACATGCTAAAAGCAAGGGCAAATAGGGTAACATATGGAGAATGAAATGCCACAGCAGTCATTTTTCACCCTTTGGTATGTGAGTGCGGCTCCATTATTTAATTAGCACATGCTGTGATAGGTTTAATGAACCAGCAGCGCACTCCCTTCCTCATCAATGGCCCGGCCCGTGTTTGTGTTTAGGTCTCTGATTAAATGACCAGATCTGCCGTGACAGTAGTCTGGGGGGATTAGATTACAGAACAGACCAAATTGACTTTGTCCCCTTTTGTTTTTAATATCCACTACAAGACGCAGCCTCAAACCACAGGATGAAAACATGAGATAAACGCTGGTAAAACAGATCAAGCAGTGGTGGATTGAAGCAGCCGTCATCTTGACAAAGAATGGCAGTTAAGTTGGACTCGCGTCTACCATGAAGGCTGAAAATACGACTTAAACAAACAAATTAAATGTGGATTCTGACAGCTAATCCATGTGAGGAACAGTTTTATTTCGGGAAGGCAATTAATTCTAATCTGGTTATAGGCACCTGCGTTATGAGCTAAATATGCCCTATGATTACAGCGAAAGGCTGTTCAGAGAAGAATTACGGGAATGTTAAAAATTAATGCAGAGTATAAAATGCTGGAAACAGGGGAAAAACACTGTGAGGAAGAAAAACGAGAAAGTGATCTGAAAGGGAGAAAGCGAGAGAGAAAAAGACTGATAATTAGCTCTGGAAGTATAAAAGAAAGGAAATATTACACAAGCCGAATACACTCAATCTGGCGTATCTTTTTCACTATGCAACAGAAGAATTTTCTGAAATTTCATACATGCAAGGCCATTCATAACCAATGTAAGTTAGCTGGTGGGAGGGGAGCAAGTGTTGTTCTCAAGGCACAAGGCCAGGCCTGATATTCTGGAAAAAACACGGCATGATTTGGAGTGTTTCATTGTTTTTATCTGACAGTTCAATACATAAGAATTTATTGCAGTTTAGACACAATATTGCCAGTTCCTATGTCTGTATTTGCTCTGCAAATGAAAATAGTTACAAACAAAGCCACAACAGCACAGATAAATTTATTTCTGAATGTACTGAATAAACCATTTGAGTTAATGATTCAATGACTCACTCATTAGGACAGTCACTTGTGCCGTTCCTCAATGAGTCAGCGTGATTTGTTGAATAAACAAAGCCATGATTCAATTATAAATCTCTATTCATGATTAAATCAGTGGTTTTGAACAAATCAGATGAATGAATCAATCTTATGACTCACTTGTGAGTCACTTGTCACAACCAAATGGTGTAAATGTAACCTAAAGAGTCAACGAACAAAGGGCACTCTTGGAACGACCAATCAGATTTGAATATATTTTTAACAGAAAACACAGCTAAACTATCGATACCCTCTAAAAGATTTGAACACACCCTCAGCGCCAGGAGACCTTTCTAACCTGTTTCAGTTTAGCTACTCACTAAAAACCAGCTTGAACAAGATCTCGATATGTTCTTCTTTTTGGAGACTTTTGTTGAAGTCTTCAGCTTCTAAGCATTTCCTCCCGAGACTACCATAGTCTGCAAATCAAAGTTCAGAGATTTCTTATTAAATTCTTTCAAGATCAAAGTATCTGGACTATGCTATCCACATTGATTTAATAGCTCTTATACTTGCACTGCATGTCAAACAAATTCTAATTTGCCCAAAGGGTTTTAGGAGAAACATCTGAGACAACACTGAAACTTAAACATACCTGCAAAACCAAAACTATCTCTGAGCAATATCTTTTTTTTTTTCATCTAGTCATGCTGCCTCAGATCTGAACTACTGGAGAGGCATTGAAAGTAAAACTTTTCCCCCAAATATGAAAGATCATGTCCTTGTCCTCAGAAGTAGAAATTCTTCCACAATGCTTCTGATGCAGTCTGGCTATACTTCCAAAAAACTTCATCATGTTGGAATCCATGGAAAGTGCTTGTCACTGGCCTTCCACCTTTGCTTTCCTGGCAATAATTGGTAAGCTTCTTTAAAGAGATCAGCCTTCCTCCTGGTGCTCTGATGGGAATGATTCCAGGTAGGTTAGCAATGCTTTTCACTAGCGGCCCTGTGCAACTGGTGTCACTGCTTCGTGAAACAACATCCAAGACTAAATTTTCTGAAGTTATGACTACAGTAGATTGTTAAGAACATTGCTCCTTCATGACTAGACCAAATCAAATAAAATAGCCCAATAAATCAAGCTGGCTAAACCAGAGCAAGAACTTCTTCTAGTCAACTAAAGGAACCCACAGAAACCTTATCAGATTTTATTTCCTTAATGTTTTTGCTCTTTCTATGCCACAGTTTTTATATAAAGAGTTTGAAATCTCGACAATCAGATTTAAATGACCTGACGAAGATGTATCTTATATTTAATATACTAATGCATTCGTTAATCAAATACTCACAGGGAGGATAGGAACATGATTTACATGATCAAAAACAAATAAGATGATGGATGATCTTTGACTTTTCCGCCACTCAATACAACATAAGCTTTGATATACAAACTATCCCTTCTATTGGTCATGATCGTCTCTCTAAACCAGTTTTTCACTGTTTCAATTGGTAAAAAATCTTTAAATATGTATGTACTCACCACTGGTGTAGTCTAACTCCACACAGATGCTACATGTAAGCAGACAGACGCTTGCTGAGACTCAATCTGCTGGTGTTACGATTGACACACTAACACTGTCCCCTGCCCCGGGAGCCACTCCCCCAACAAACACACACACACACACACACACACACAAACACAGTTGACTTCCGACACACAGACACTAAACCACCAGAGGAGGTACAGGGTTATTTCCGCATCAGGTGTTTTGAATCCAAATATAGAACGCTGAATCTGACTCACAAACGAACTCAAACATACTTACTCATTGAAGAACAGCATGGAAAGCTCACCCAACGTGTGTAATGACATGAGCAGGAAGCAGGAAGAAGATTACATTGGGAGGAATAAATATAAACAGAGAGAGAGAGCGGCCCGGTGTAGAGATGTAGGTCTAGTCGTGGTAAGAGAGATAATGGCGCATGAAGCCGCTCTCGCGGCGAGATGGATTCCACATGATCCCAGTTCAGCTCATTTTAACCATAAGATGCTTATGGCTTGCTGTCTCACTTTATTACAGGAAGGGGGGGTGGGGGGTGTAAGCAGGGGTCGCACAGGTTGCGATATCACAGCGAGGAGGGAAGGACCGGATCCACCCTGATATTTTGCTAAGATAAAAATCCCTGTAAGCCAACTGGCTCCAGGAATCACTATTAAGTTGCTGTGATTATTTTCTCGCATGGTGTCATAAAAACAGAAGCTGTTCTAGCAGCTGATCCACAGTCCATTGAGTGGGAGAAAGTCTGAGTCACGGCCTTGTTAGAGAGAGAGCTCCATGCTTATTTTCAGATAATGAGCCGGTGCACAGAGAGTTCAGGAGTCTGTAAACCAGACTCCTGCCCCGAATCACATGCCAAAAACATCCCACAATGCCTTCATCCCGCTGTAAACATATACAGCGGCTTTACGGTGACCTGAAACAGATCTGTGATACAGTTGTAATGGGTTCTCTGCCATGTGATTACATAAGAAAAGAAAATGATCTGAATTCTGTGCATGATACACAAGTCCCTGTGAAATCAAAATTGATTTTTTTTTTAGCTTTTAGAATGAATATGTTAGCCTAAAGGTTATCTATAAGCTAGCTCCAATAGAATGACAAAATTCGCATTTACAAGATATAAGCATTCAAAACTTAGTCTCTAAGTTTGATGATATCACCCGGAACTTAAAGGGATAGTTCACCCAAAAATGAAAATGTGATGTTTATCTGCTTACCCCCAGGACATCCAAGATGTAGGTGACTTTGTTTCTTTAGTAAAACACAAACAAAGATTTTTAACTCAAACCGCTGCAGTCTGTTAGTCATATAATGGCAGTCAATGGGCACCAAACCTTTGAAAGTAAAAAAAAAAAAAAACATGCACAGACAAATCCAAATTAAACTCTGCGGCTTGTGACAATACATTGATGTCCTAAGACACGAAACGATCATTTTTGCAAGAAACTGCGCAGTATTTATATAATTTTTTACCTTTGATACACAGCAATGTCCAACTGTCCTGAGCGCAGTAATCTATCTCCATTTAAGTTATTGATCCTGACACTATAGTATTACCAGATATCAGATATCATCAATGTGCCATGATATTTTAATAGTAGTCTTATCCTTTATATGTCTTGGATGCTTCACTACAAAAGCAACAATTAAAAAAAATGCCCATGAAGCTTTCACAGTCATTTAAGACTATTACAATATAACTTCAGTTGATTTAATTTCATTTAAAACATTCATATAGAGCCAAACCCAACCTTAATGGTTACAATGAACTTGAGCATTCCACATTCCTGTTATTCAAAACATTTTAAACATTCATGGCCAGATTATTAGTCATTTAGTAAAACCTTGAAACCTGTATGCATTCTGTATGCATGAAAAAAATATTCCTCAGCTTTTATTTACATTTGAACAAAAAGTGGCATGTCCAAAATTATTCATACCCTTTGCAAACTGTCACAGTTTATGGGAAAATCCAAAGTTCTGTACCATTCCAAATAGTCCAAGCTGTTCTAAAGCATCCTAATTACCCTGATTCATTGGGAACAGCTGTTTTAATCAACTCAACAGGTTAAAAACAGAAGCTCTCTGCTGTTGGTTTGTGGACAGTCATGGCTAAGACAAAGGAGCTTACCGAGGACCACGCATTGTGGCTGCTCACAAGTCAGGAAAGGGCTATAAGACCATATCTAAATGTTTTGAAGTTCCAGTGGCTACAGTGCAAAGCATTATTAAAAAATACAAGACGTTCCGCACTGTGAAAAATCTCAGAGGAGATGGTCGGAAGCCAAAGGTGACAAATGCTCATCTGGACAAAGAAGAAGACTTATGGTCTTCTGTTTTATGGTCAGACGAAACAAAAATTGAATTGTTTGGCCACAATGATGTAGCCTTCATTTGGCGTAAAAAAGGAGAAGCCTTCAACCCTAAGAACACCATCCCCACTGTCAAACATGGTGGTGGGAACCTAATGTTTTGGGTGTGTTTTTAAGCCGGTGGACCAGGGAACCTAATCACAGTAAACGGCACCATGAAGAAGGAGCAATACATACACAATAATTCTCAACAACAACATCAGGCAGTCTGCAGAGAAACTTGGCCTTGGGCACCAGTGGACATTTCAGCACGACAACGACCCGAAAACACACAGCAAAAGTGGTGAAGAAATGGTAGGCAGATAAAAACATTAACGTTTTGTAGAGGGAGCTAAAGATTAGGGTGATGGCAAGGAGACCCTCCAACCTGAAAGAGTTGGGGCTCAATGCTAAAGATGAATGGGCAAAAATACCAGTGGAGACATGCAAAAAGCTGGTCAGCAATTATAGGAAGCGTTTGATTGTGTAATAATAATGATAATAATAATAATAATGTAATAATTACTGACAAATAACCATTGCATTGTTTTTCATTTTGCATTGGGGGGCATAATAGCAAAATATCAATCTACAAAAAATTAGCTTTTAGATTGAAATAAATGTTTTGTTAAAAAGACAAATTTTGTCGAACTAAACACAGGACCTGCTAAATTCTGTCAGATTTTAGTAAAAGAGCCTTCTGTGTGTGTGGCTAGTAGCTGCATGCTTTCACACAGCAGTGGAGCGTGGTGGCCTAGGGGTGATGGATGGCAGTGGTGCGGATTAGGAGCTGGATTAAAGCATCCATCCCATACCTACTCAGAAAAAGGTTGTTAGGATCAACATCCTGTTATTTACCCTGTCACTTCACCCCCTCTGGCATGAGCCCTGGCCCAAACAGCAGCATGGGATTCTAGGTCAAAAAAAGAGAGCTGCTAGTGGCAAGGTCGAATTCACAGCCTCAGCCTCCACAATCTAGAAAAACTGAATGCTTAATGTGTAATGAATGAGCATGTTAACATACAGGGTAACTAAAGCCAGTAGCAAACTGGGGCTGTGAATGTGTTTACACTCTTTCACTCCAACAAGGAAACATGAAAAAGAAGAAATTCTTTATTCTCGCAACTTTATAAAATTAAAGTTGAACCACTGATGTTACATGAACTATTTTAATGGTGTCCTTACTACCTTTCTGGGCCTTGAACATGGTAGTTGCATTCAAGGCCCAGAAGAAGTTGTTTCAACTTAAAAAAGTAAGTGTTCGTGCTGCCTTAAAATGTTAAGGCAGCATGTTAACTCAACTCAAATATCAAATAAAAGTTGTCACGTAGTACAACATAACATTTCACGTTGACTAAACTTAAAATTTGAAGGCAGCACGAACACTTACTTTTTTAAGTTGAATGGAGAGTAGATATGTCCTATTGTTGACCAGAAGTAAATAATCTAAAAACCTCACAAGTATATTATGACCCACATTATTCTCAGCACACTTGCTTTAGTAAACAAGGCATGTACTGACAGATGATACCATTGGGTTTTTGAAGCATGGCTGAATGCAAATCTCTGTGTATGTGGGGCATTATGATGGACTCGAATTATTTGTGTGCATTCACTAACTCTAGATTCATTGCAGCACATTTCTCATTTAAACAGAGGTAGGGCTTTAGAAGACAGATGGCACGGACATATGGGCATTTAAAACATTGAACTGTAAACACGAAGCCACAGCCAGCATAATGTCCTGCAGTTGCCTGAGCAGAGAGAAACATTTTAAAATAAACACGTGTAGTGGGCTATTGGGTTGGCGTGAGGTTTTCATTGCCAACTCCCAGCGTAATCTTTTAAATCGACTACGTAGTTACATGCACTGACACATACTCGCAGATTTAGATGATGCGGGGCATGTGCTCACACACACTCGGTGGGGAGTGAAGGGGATGTCTGCGGAGATGAACCCTGCAAAAAGAATGATTTTCATCCATGCCGAAACTCAAGCTGTGCTAATGTGCTAATGTCTCACGAAGAATCCTTATATGAACAAATAATTACCTCCTTGTCTCAGCATCTGTGGGCTGTGACTTCTTTATTACATTTTTCTTGTGTACAGGCTTTTTTCCCTTATTTGGAAGCCTTCCAGATCAACATCTAATGTTGAAGGGATGTAAAATGTTCTGTAGAATCAGCTAATGTGATGGAAAATGATCTTGCAATTCAATCAATAGTCTACCAGGCTATCAGCATAAAGTCTAGTTCACTTTGCAGGTCACTGTGAGCAATAACCACCCACTTCAGACATGGAAAGAGTCATCTAACTGACAAATAAAGACCTTCTTTCAACTTCAGAACACAAACTAATGAAATCCAAAAACTTTCTGACCTTGTAAACACATCAATGCAACTGACATGTTCAAGTCCCAGAAAGAAAGTAAGGACATTGATAAAGCAGTCCATGTTTCATGTCATTAGGGTTGATGTATGATGACTCTTGGGGAAGTTAGAGTGTATTTAATTATTCCATGTTTAATTATATAAATTCAGATGCAATTCAAAAGCTAATTAGCTCTTAAAAACTCAAAATCACTGTTTGTAAAACCACCTCGTGATTTGACCTATTTCAGCACCATGGACAGCGACATGCAGTGCTGCAGGGAAATGTGTCTCTGACTGTGTCTGTATGCACTGATTCAAAAGTCTGGGAATGATGATGACTGTGGAAAAGTGGTTCAGTTTAATGCAACACCTACACAGCAAATTAACTGAAATAACCCTGAATGATGGTGATATGTCTTGCCTCTTCTGCTTGCAAATGAGGAAACAGAAGGGCAAAGGGGAAGTTCTGTATAAGCAATCTATTTTCAGCCTCATTTGGATTAAAATGAAGTGTGATTATGCATTTCATGGTGAAATAGCAGCATGTACACTACTGTTAAAGGGATAGTTCACACAAAAATGAAAATTACCCCATGATTTACTCAACCTCAAGCCACCCTAGTTGTATATGACTTTTTTCTTTCAGACGAATACAATTGGAGTTATATTTTATAAAACTGCAATCTCTAGCTTCCACTGTCTTATGTGCGTACAAAAACACATTGATTCCCTTCAGAAGGGCTTTATTAACCCCCCGGGGCCGTGTGGAGCACTTTTTTATGATGGATGGATGCATTCGATCTTCGATCTTATTCGGCTTCAAAATCTCAACAGCCATTGACTGCCATTGTAAAGCTTAGATAAGACACCAGAACATTTTTTTTTTTTTTTTTTTTTTTTTTTTTATTATTATATGCAAGGTGTACATAAATTGGGATCACAAACAGGGAAAACAAATAAACAAACAAACAGACAAGACAGGCAAAACAAAACCAATACAGTCAGGAACTAACAGATGTGTGCGTTTGTGTGTGTGTGCGTGTGCATGTAAAGGTAACTGGGTGGACGTGTCACAGTACATACTTTGGAAAACAGGTGATAGAGGGGAGAGAAAAAAAAAATATATATATATGCAAATAATCATACATACATAAACATGTATAAATCAGTATAAGAAAACAAATAACAGATAAAACAAATGTAAAGAAATCAATCAGTGGTAGGGAGTGACTACGAATACTACTACTACAACATCTACTACTACAACTACTACTTCAACAACCACAACTACTACTACAATAACTGCTACAACTACAACCACAACTACTACTACAATCTCTACTACTACGATAACTGCTACTACATCAGCAACTTGAAAAATGACAATGGTAGAAATACTTGATAATGATGACCAGAACATTTTTTAATATAACTCTGATTGTATTCATCTGAAAGTAGAAAGTCATATACACTTAGAATAACTTAAGGGAGAGTAAATCATGGGTCATTTCTATTTTTTAGTAATCTATTCCTTTAAAAAGTCTGAGGTTGTTGATAATTAGGGGTTTAATGATCTCCAAGTAAAACTGACAGTACAGACAAAACCGTAAGTTGTAGAGACTTGAAACTTGGATGGATGGTAATACTCACTCCGCCAACAACGTGACCCAGGCTTGCCCCAATCGGCCTGACGGGGGCGCTACAGCAATCGGAAGTATGAAATCACTCATAACTCTTAAACCATCAGTCGCAGGCTCAAGTGTCTTATGTCGTTGGAATCCTTGGCTCACGTCGGACAATCCTCCGATTTGATTGTGAGCCTGGCAAAAAAAAAATTGTGAACTAGTCCTAGGTTTTTTGCCCAAACGGAACCAAACCAGTGCAGAAAGATTCTCTGGAGAATGAATATTGCAAAGAGGCGCCAAAACATTCAAAAGGGGCAGGGATACTTTTAGTAAAATGCCTATAACTCCTGAACAGAATGAGATATCTTTGTCAAACTCACAACACTTATGTCAGAGCTCAATCTAAGGTCACAGGAAAAAAATGTGGACCTTGAATACTTGGTGGTGCTATAATAGGGGAAAAAACATAAAAATGGCTATAACTGTGCAACCATTTGTCATATCAACATGGAAATCGGTGTGCACAGTCGGAGTCTTGGTCCGAATTGCCACAAGTGTCTACAAAGACATTTGCGTATCTCAAACAACATGGCTGGCATTGACTGATTAAGTTTGAGCACCTGTCAGACAAGGTTAATAGAGGTTGATCAGAACGAAACATAGAGGGCCTGTTCAACTCATGGCCCCAAAGGTCTGAGAGAAATTTGAAAGAAATTGGCCACTGGGTAGGCAATAATGCATTTTTTCAAGGCCGCAACAATAGTACGTTGCACGGTTTTTCGCACATTCGATATTTGTATCATACAATAGAACTCCTCATTCCAGACAACTTTGCATCTATAACCACAGCTGTCAATCAAATCGTTTGTTAAATGATTGATGTAAAAAAACTACTTTCGCGAACTAGTCCTAGGTTTTTCACTCAATCTGAAAAAAAAAAACTAAAAACAAAACAAAACAATGCAGTATAATTATCTAGACTCTCTAGTCTAGACCAATTATTATAAAAAAATAAATAAAAAAAAATTACTCTTTGCGAGGCTTTAATTATGTTGTTTATAAAAGGGGCCTGTCTGAATTTACCCCAAATCCTATAAAGCCTAAAAGAAATCTCAAAACTTCACGAAACCTGGTGAACACACGCGACAGGTGATTTTAAACATGCATGCAAAGTATTAAGGATATCGGACCACAGCTGGTGCTATAACAGTCATAAACGTTACAAAACATAATATTTCTATGGTAAATTACCTGGATTCGCCAAAATGTTTTTTTTTAATTATTGATTTAGGTGATTACAGCCATGTTAACACAATGTGTTTTTCCTTACGTGCTTAAATGCCTTAAAGTCCCCCTGAAATCAAAATTAAAGTTTTTTGGCTTTTAGTATGAATATATTAGTTTTAAGATTATCTATAAGCTAGTGTGTTTCAAAGCAGTGACAAAATTCGCTTTTACAAGATATGGGCATTCAAAACTTACACTCTCGTCACTTCCGCCAATATGAATCAAGGATTTTGATGATATCACCGCGCACTTCAGTTTCAGATCAAACGTTCTGTCCAATAAAATGCTCTCTAGAGTCCGTAGTGTCATATACACTTAGAATAACTTAAGGGAGAGTAAATCATGGGTCATTTCTATTTTTTAGTAATCTATTCCTTTAAAAAGTCTGAGGTTGTTGATAATTAGGGGTTTAATGATCTCCAAGTAAAACTGACAGTACAGACAAAACCGTAAGTTGTAGAGACTTGAAACTTGGATGGATGGTAATACTCACTCCGCCAACAACGTGACCAAGGCTTGCCCCAATCGGCCTGACGGGGGCGCTACAGCAATCGGAAGTATGAAATCACTCATAACTCTTAAACCATCAGTCGCAGGCTCAAGTGTCTTATGTCGTTGGAATCCTTGGCTCACGTCGGACAATCCTCCGATTTGATTGTGAGCCTGGCAAAAAAAAAAAATTGTGAACTAGTCCTAGGTTTTTTGCCCAAACGGAACCAAACCAGTGCAGAAAGATTCTCTGGAGAATGAATATTGCAAAGAGGCGCCAAAACATTCAAAAGGGGCAGGGATACTTTTAGTAAAATGCCTATAACTCCTGAACAGAATGAGATATCTTTGTCAAACTCACAACACTTATGTCAGAGCTCAATCTAAGGTCACAGGAAAAAAATGTGGACCTTGAATACTTGGTGGTGCTATAATAGGGGAAAAAACATAAAAATGGCTATAACTGTGCAACCATTTGTCCTATCAACATGGAAATCGGTGTGCACAGTCGGAGTCTTGGTCCGAATTGCCACAAGTGTCTACAAAGACATTTGCGTATCTCAAACAACATGGCTGGCATTGACTGATTAAGTTTGAGCACCTGTCAGACAAGGTTAATAGAGGTTGATCAGAACGAAACATAGAGGGCCTGTTCAACTCATGGCCCCAAAGGTCTGAGAGAAATTTGAAAGAAATTGGCCACTGGGTAGGCAATAATGCATTTTTTCAAGGCCGCAACAATAGTACGTTGCACGGTTTTTCGCACATTCGATATTTGTATCATACAATAGAACTCCTCATTCCAGACAACTTTGCATCCATAACCACAGCTGTCAATCAAATCGTTTGTTAAATGATTGATGTAAAAAAACTACTTTCGCGAACTAGTCCTAGGTTTTTCACTCAATCTGAAAAAAAAAAACTAAAAACAAAACAAAACAATGCAGTATAATTATCTAGACTCTCTAGTCTAGACCAATTATTATAAAAAAAAAAAAAAAAAAAATTACTCTTTGCGAGGCTTTAATTATGTTGTTTATAAAAGGGGCCTGTCTGAATTTACCCCAAATCCTATAAAGCCTAAAAGAAAACTCAAAACTTCACGAAACCTGGTGAACACATGCGACAGGTGATTTTAAACATGCATGCAAAGTATTAAGGATATCGGACCACAGCTGGTGCTATAACAGTCATAAACGTTACAAAACATAATATTTCTATGGTAAATTACCTGGATTCGCCAAAATGTTTTTTTTAAATTATTGATTTAGGTGATTACAGCCATGTTAACACAATGTGTTTTTCCTTACGTGCTTAAATGCCTTAAAGTCCCCCTGAAATCAAAATTAAAGTTTTTTGGCTTTTAGTATGAATATATTAGTTTTAAGATTATCTATAAGCTAGTGTGTTTCAAAGCAGTGACAAAATTCGCTTTTACAAGATATGGGCATTCAAAACTTACACTCTCGTCACTTCCGCCAATATGAATCAAGGATTTTGATGATATCACCGCGCACTTCAGTTTCAGATCAAACGTTCTGTCCAATAAAATGCTCTCTAGAGTCCGTAGTGTCCCGCCCCCTACACAGAGACGCGGAGCAGATCATATGCGCTCATATGCGCGGTCGGACTCGGCATGTGTTAAACTACACAGCCTCAGCATGATTATTATCACTATTTCGTTTTAGCAAGAGTTTCATATTGAATCTGTGGGGTAATTTATTAGTCTGTGGCTGTCATAAGCTTACAAATGCGGCTTTACCGAGCTCAACGGCTCTGCCCCGAGCAGATATAAATGGAACGCTATTGGCTGTTCAAAATTAGTGGGCGGGGCTTAGCGATATGTTTTTGTTTCAGTTAAAAGAACGTCACCACATAGAAGAACGCTGCGTGTTTCAAGGCACTTCAGTGGACCTTTAAGTACTAGAACCCCGATAATCGCTGCTTGAAGCTATATATATATATATATATATATATATATATATATATATATATATAAAGCTTCAAGCTGCGAAAACATGTTTTTGACAGAAGTCTATTATGATGACCAAGGCTGCACTTATTTGATCAAAAAGATAATAAAACAGTAATATGATAAAATATTATTTTAAAAAATTGCTGGTGTTGCCACTGGTTCAAACAATGGTGTGACTGGTATGGCCTTGGGGGCGTGGCTATCTGTTTGTCTGACCAATGAAAAAGAGTCAAGGAAACTAGTTTAAAAAAACATCAATAAATTTGCAATTTGCATAACTGCACACATACAGCAAGCTTTAAGCTAAAACCAAGTGTCCTTAGAATACTAACATGAATAAAAAAAGACAAGATTTCAGCATTGCTTCCCATTTTTACTGGTCTCTTTCCCAACAGCCTCAGGGATTCAGAGTTCCACACTTTACAAAATGACAGAAGGAAGCGAAGGGATGTGAATAACTGGAGTAAACAAAAGCGCCTTTGTAGGAGTAGGACATATTCTCCTTCACTAGGTTACAAATAGATTAAAGAAGCAGCCCCTCGTCCCACAGGAGCCCCTTTAAGCTTCGCAGACCCTATACCTCTGCTGCTGCCCACATACTATAGCCTGAGAAGAGGAAAGAGACAGAAAAACAGAAAAGGAGAAAAAATACTAAAAGAGAACAGAGTGTGCTACACACAAAACACATACAGAAATGGTGTCTTTTCTCTCATTACTCTGGCATTAAATGGGCAATAAGAAACCACACGAGAGCACTGCTTTTTTTCTCTCCGTGGAAGCAACGACACAACTGTCTCTTAGACGTCTGTATAGAATCTGTAATTTCCTTCTGCTTATGCTCATTTAGTCCCAGAACGCCTCTGTGCAGCCTTAGCAGCAAGACTAATTCGAGTGAAAAAAAAAAGAAAAAAAAGATTATTACTGTATCTTCAAAGTTTTTCACAACCAAAGAGAACAGAACTTAGCAAGTCCCACCCGCTAAAATAAACTGAAAGAAAGACATTGAGTTCTATGACACAATGGCTGGTGTTGAAGAATAAAAAGTCTGCCATCAGAGATGTGTCTTCAGAGGCCATTGTGCTGAACTGCGATCTCCATCGCTCTCGCTCTGTCTCTTGCTCTCATTTCCTGCAGATTATAACTTCCCTCTTCACTGCTTTACACAAAGACTGTATCACAGCTCCCCTTGCAGTATAGTAGAGGAGACTGGGGAGCAATTGTAACGGGGACATTTCTAATGCTTAAAATGTCTTCAGTCACACTCAGGTTACAGTGATAACACTTACTCAGCAAATCTGAGGTAGTCGGTAAGGACCAGTGAAGTTCTGTCTCTGCTTGAGAAGGAAAGAAAAATGTGTGAACGGCTCACTTCTTGAGACATTTTTCACCAAAAACTATTAGATATACAGTATATTGGATAACAAATGGTTTTCTTGCACTGCTTAAAGTTAACATGAAAAGCAGATAGTAACACTGTCACTTATTACTCCTGCTTTTTTTAAACAAAATTAATACTTCTTCCAACAGGGATTCATTAAACTGTCAAAAGTGAGGACAAATACTATTACATTGTTTAAAAAAAATCAATTCTAAAAGCTATTTTAAATCTGTTCTTTTAAAGTAGTCATTAAATCAGCATATTAAAATGATGCCAAAAAAATTAAGCTTTACTATCACATAAATAATTTACTTTTTTTAAAAAAACTTTATTTACTATTTACAAATATATACTATATTTTATTTTAAATGTTCAAACTAAAAAACAAATAAATAATAATAATAAAATAAATAAATGCAACCTGTGTAAGCACAAGGAATTTCTTTCAAAAAGATTAAAATACATTTAAACATAAAAAAAATACTTCTAGAAATGCACAAATTCAGAAAAACAAATCCATGTTTTATTCCGTTTTTAGACATGTCACAATTTATTTTATCACTGTTACAAATATTGCAATAAAAATTTTGTAAAGTTGAATGTGTCACAAAAAATAAAATAAATGGTTGTAAATAAAATAAATAAATAATAAATAAAATAAATAAATATTTTTTTGTTTTGTACAGTTTTGTACTCTATTGGTGGAAAGTTGAATGTGTCACAAAAATAAAATAAAATAAAATAAAATAATTTAAAATGGGTGAAAACATTTTTGAATATTTTTTTGTCTGTTTTGTTTTGTACAGTTTTGTATTCTATTGGTGGAAAGTTGAATGTGTCACAAAAATAAAATAAAATAAATTCAATAAAGAAAGAAAGAAAGAATAAATACTTGCACCCAGTTTTGTACTCTATTGGTGCAAAGTTGAATGTAAATAAAATAATAATAATAAAAATAATAATAATAATAAATAAAATAAAATAAAATAAAATAAAATAAAATAAAATAAAATAAAATAAAATAAAATAAAATAAAATAAAATAAAATAAAATAAAATAAAATAAACTAGACTCTCTAGGCCGATTATTATTTAAAAAAAATTACCCTTTGCAAAGCCTTAATTAGGTCGTTTATAAACGGGGCCTGTCTGAATTTACCCAAAATCCTATAAAGCCTAAAAGAAAAGTTGAATGTGTCACAAAAAATAAAAAATAAAATAAAATAAAATAAAATTTTTAAATAAAATAAACATTTTTGAATATTTTTTTTTGTGTTTTATGTTTTTTTTAAGTTAATTGTCTTCCATATTCATAAAAAATAATGCATGAATAAATGAGCAAGGAAAGAAAGAAAGAATAAATACTTGCACCCAGTTTTGTACTTTATTGGTGCAAAGTTGAATAAAATAAAATAAAATAAAATAAAATAAAATAAAATAAAATAAAATAAAATAAAATAAAATAAAATAAAATAAAATAAAATAAAATAAAATAAAATGGGTGATATTTTTTGTTTCGTACAGTTTTGTACTCTGTTGGTAGAAAGTTCAATGTGTCACAAAAAATAAAATATAATAAAATAAAATAAAATAATGAAGAATAAATACTTGCACCCAGTTTTGTACTCTAAAACTGTAAAGTTGAATGTGTCACAAAAAAAAAATGTAAACAGTTTTGTACTCTATTGTACTCTAAGACCTAACTCTAGTCCTATCATATTTCATTTCGATCTTTTTTTATTTTATTTTATTATAAAAAAAATAAATAAATAATAGAACTAAAAAACTTGCTGCGCGTCTTCATTTGTAAATTGTTTCGGATAAAACCATGCTAAATGATTAAAAGTAAATGCAATGTAACTGTTGCCAATATTAGACATATACTGTAGGACAGAAATGTTTGTTTGTGTGTGTGTTTGGGGACACATACTCCTCATCTCATGTGAAGCGCTAAAAGCTCTGTCCTTTTCATGGCGAGCAACCAAAGGCTTCCTACAGCACTGAAAAGGGCAGCGTAACCTGCTGGCAATTAACAAGCACCACAGCTGATAAAGAGAGAGACAGAGAGAAAGAGGGACTGGACGAAAGAAAGAACAACAAAGAGGAACAGCGATAGAGAAAGAGTGATGACCAGGCTGATCCAACAGATGAAACAGGACGGGGGACAAGGCAAATAAAGGCAAAAAAAAAAAATCACTGCAGAGTGAAGAAGAGAACTTCAAGGCCACGGGGAAGAGAAATGGAGGAAAGGAGAGCCGAGGGAGGGAGAGCAGGGGGAGGTAAGGCAGCTGGAAGGAAAGGTGGCATTAAGATGAAAGAAAGCACGCAGAGACCAGTTGCACTTCAAACGAAGGTCAGGAAGCAAAACACAGCGATGTATGGAGAAGAGAGAAAAAGGAAGAAGGGTAATTAACAGAGAGAAAGAGAGAGAGATTACGGACAGTGAAAGGCAATTGAGAGAGGAAGAACATATGAGAATATGCGTTTGAGTTGTTAACATATTTTATTACACATCTCTTTGGATTTTGGATAACATTCTGCAATCAAATATCTTGTGCAGTGACCTGTAAACTGTACATTCAACCGCTGTCCATGGCAACTAAATTCCTATACTGTTAGTTTGATGTCTCTTTCTTCACTGTCTTTCTTCTCACACGATACAGTAGTTTTAACTTTGATACTTCAATTACATTTTTTATATTCATGGAACGGAACATATTAAATCAAATTTATTTATAATTTTTTTGAACATTTTAAATATACATAATAATAATAATAATAATAATAATAATAATAATAATAATAATAATAATAATAATAATAATAATAATAATAATAATATTCACCTTTAAGTAATGCAAATCTCCTTTTTTACATTATAAAAATAATTTATTAATATATGAACACTATTGCTCAACAGAGATATATACACACACATATAAATATAAATATAAATATAATAATTCTGCCACCTTTTCACATTTAGGTAGTGCAAATCAATTTTTTATATAATTAATACTGAATTACATTATACATTATAAAAATATTTTATTAATAAATGAACACTATTGTTATATATTGTAATATTACAATATTATCATAATAATAACAATAAAAATATAAATATAAAAATACTTCTGCCCTCTATTTATCTTTAGGTAACACAATTTTTTTTTATTAATATATGAAAAATATAAAAACTATAAGATCACTATTTTTCAACAGATATATATATATATATATATATATATATATATATATATATATATATATATATATATATATATATTTTTTTTTTTTTTTTTTTTTTTTTCTTTTTTTTAAATGACAAAAGCATTTTTTTAATATTATGAACACTACTCTTTACTTTCTTTGTTCTATAAATATTACAAAGATAAGAAAAAGTAATTTTATAAATTTGTAAACGAATAAAAAAATGAATTAGAAAATGTTTAAATATAATAATAATAATAATAATAATAATAATAATAATAATAATAATAATAATAATAATAATATAAAAATAACAAATACACCATCTATTCACCTTTACGTAAAGCAAAATTAATTTTTTATAATAAATAAAAATTACATTATTAAATATTTCATTAATATATGAACACTATTATTCAAAGATTTTTTTCTTATTAACTTTTTTGTTATATAAATATTATATTAGAAAATTACAATTTAGTGATTTTAAGAAAAAATTAATTAAAGAAAATTAGTAAATTAGAAAATGTTTAATAATAATAATAATAATAACAACAACAACAACAACAACAACAATAATACAAAAATTAAAAAATCCACCATCTATTCACCTTTAAGTAAACCAAACCTCAATTTTCATAATAAATAAAAATGAAATTACACTTTTTTTATTTACTTGTTCTATAAGTATTACATTATAAAATTACAATTTAGTGATTTTAGGTGAAAAAAAGAAATTAAAGAAATTTTAAATTAGAAAATGTTTAAAAATATATAATAATATTAATAATAAGAAGAAAATAATAATATTTCTGCCATCTATTCACCTTTAAATAATGTAAACCTCAATTTTTAAATAATAAATACAAAAATATTATTAATGTAAATATATTACAAATGTAAATTACACTATACAATTCTTTTTATTAATATATGAACAACAGATTTTAAGAAACTGATTTTTTTTAAATATTTTTTTTATTCCGCAACATTAAACTGCTTAAAAGTGACAGTAAAGACTTCTAGACCAGTAAACAAAAATATATATATATGTATAAAATAGTATTATTGTTTCCAAAAACAAAACAAAACAAAAAATGTTTCTTGAGCACCAAATCAGCATATTATAATAATTTCTGAAAGATAAAGTCACACTGAAGACTGGCGTAATGACTGCTGAAAATTCAGCTTTGCCTCACAGAAATAAATTACTTTTTTTAATTATTCAAAAATAAAACTTCTATTTTAAATTTTAATATTATTTCACAGCACTATGTTTACTGATTTTTTAATCAAATAAACACTTCTTTTTAAGAAATCTCTAAATATATCTACACTCTTGAAAAGCGCATATAACCTGTATCCACTTTCTTATAATTGCTTACAGGTGTCAGTCAACCAAGCAGAGCTAATAAATACAACAACACATGTTTGCCCCTCAAGGCAAATGAGCAAAGACCATTTCTAAACAACATCAATACCCATAGGCTCCTGTAACATCAACACAAACATCTGCAGCACATGTCCTAACTGCATGCAATTTAATCCTCCACATGCAAACAAATTCCACAGCTTCACTCAAAACAAATTAACTGGTGACGAATACAGCACGGACTGATACTGATAGCCCCCTGCATCCATTCACACATGCCACAGCTGCACGAGCCACTTCTGTAAAAGCATTACTCAGCCACTGTGCACACATTCATATAGTACATCCATTACGTTATCATAATCAAAAGCAATTTGTTGCTTAGCGCCATGCTTTTTTTGCCAGCCGTGATTAAAATGGCCCCGTGGAGGTTTAGATTTGGTTGGAGGGATTAAATGTGATTTAATGTGATTGTACAAGAGTAAAGCCCAGGCAGTCGTGAGCTTGGGAAGAAAGAAAATAAAACATTAAAAAGGAAACTCTGGTAAGGTCATTCTGTACATAAAAGAGAATTTATGATTACAAGCCGTGCACAGTGCAAAGTTCATGCAGACTTAGGCTTTTTTCCCCCTCGCTGTAAGTTCTCCAGGCTCTCAGAGTTGTTTTTGAAGACTATGTCCTCAAAAAACTTTTGTGAATTAATAAACTTATAATCAAAACTGGTTGCAGAATCTCCAGGAAATGTCCAAACTAAAGACTAGTTGAGACTATCTTCAGATTTGACAAATTTCTGTAATAACTCACAGGGAATATCATTTATCTTCATGCTCTGTTTCGGGTCTTAGACACTTAACATTGTCAATTTTTTTCAGGATGATACTTTTTGACTTTTCCTAGTGTTACACAAACTGATTATAGACTATTTTTTTTACATACTAAGACTCTCAAACACACACACAAACATGGGCCATTCTACAGAATTGGTGCAAACTGCTGTCCCACAACCAAAAACCACATTTAAAAAGCATTTAAGTATTCAAATCTTAGATGTTTACTAAGATCCTTCTATTATCTTGCAAATTCTGACTTAAAGTTACTTTTATTCAACCAGCAAGTTTTTTTTTGACCGGAAGTGACAGGCTTCTCCCAAAAGATACCATAAGACGATGTACAAGAGGCATCATTGTGGGAAAAAATATTTTTCAGCTTTTATTTACATTTGAACAAAAAGTGGCACGTCCAAAATTATTCATACCCTTTGCAAACTGTCACAGTCTATGGGAAAATCCAAAGTTCTATACCATTCCAAATAGTCCAAGCTGTTCTAAAGCATCCTAATTACCCTGATTCATTGGGAACAGATGTTTAAATCAACTCAACAGGTGAAAAACAGAAGATCTCTGCTGTTGGTTTGTAGACAGTCATGGCTAAGACAAAGGAGCTCACTGAGGACCTGCTGCTGCACATTGTGGCTGCTCACAAGTCAGGAAAGGGCTATAAGACCATATCTAAATGTTTTGAGGTTCCAGTGGCTACAGTGCAAAGTATTATTAAAAAATACAAGACCTTTTGCACTGTGAAAAAATCTCAGAGGATGTGGTCTGAAGCCAAAAGTGACACCTGTGCTGGCCAGGAGGATAGTGAGAGAGGTAAAAAAGAATCCAAGGATCACCACCAAGGCCATCCTGATGAATCTGGACTCTGCTGGTGGCAGCATCTCAAGGCAGACAGACACCGCTGGGTTCCAGCACAAAACACACAGCAAAAATAGTGAAGAAATGGTTAGCAGACAAAATCATTAACATTTTGCAGTTGCCCAGCCAGAGTCCTGACTTAAATCCAATTGAGAATCTGTGGAGGGAGCTAAAGATCAGGGTGATGGCAAGGAGACCCTCCAACCTGAAAGAGTTGGAGCTCATCGATATAGATGAATGGGCAAAAATACCAGTGGAGACGTGCTAAAAGCTGGTCAGCAATTATAGGAAGCGTTTGATTGCTGTAATAGCCAATAAAGGCTTTTCTATTGATTATTGAGAAGGGTATGAATCATTTTGGACAAGCCACTTTTTGTTTAAATGTAAATAAAAGCTGAGAAATATTTTTTTCCACAATGATGCGTATTGTACATCGTCTTATTATCTTTTGGGAGAAGCCTGTGTCATTTCCGGTAAAAAAATAAAAAAATAAAAAAAATAAAAAAACTTGCTGGTTGAATAAAAGTAACTTTAAGTCAGAATTTTCCAGGGGTATGAATAATTTCGGGCTTGACTGTATATATATAAAATAATCACTTATTGGGTACTTTCAATTGGAAGATGGCTGTCCCGAACCCTAACCCCTAAAATTCAACTTATGAAAATGATATTAAAATATTTTTTGTATTTTGAAAATGTTCCATTGTTGTTTATAAAAGTATCTTTTTGATTCTTTTAAAAAGTGGAGTTCAACCAATATATTTATTTTATATTTACTTTGTAAATCATAAAACTTTATGTAAAAAATGTGTCCTGCATTTTTCATGTCACTACCGAAACTGTGTATGTTTTAATTCATTGGCTCAGACTGATTTTAACTACCCCCTACATTTATGATCAGGAAATATTTATGTCATTTTCTTTCAAAGCTGCACGGTGTGGGTAGATAGGCCCCATCATTTTGAGGTAAATGTGTTCAAGTCTGAAAAATCTGAGAACACCTTTTTGGCAGTTAAGCACACTTTTTTTGGGAGTTAGTCCATAGTGTACCACTGTTCAGAACTGTGCTAGCTAACCATATGCTGATTAGCATCTTTGACCTAAAAGTATCTAAGTTGGTCACTACTAAAACAGTCACTACCAAAATATTTGGTGGCGTTTCAGTAGTGACAACTTTTGTTTTGTTTTTTTGGGGGTGTTATTCCGTAAAATTGTCACTACTGAAACAGTCTTGTCCAAAACAAGTCACCGTTGTTTTGGGGATGACAAAAAAGGGAACACATAATCCTCTATTTGGAGGAAATAAACACAAATTTAGTACAGTTACGTGATTTCTGAAATTCTTTAATGTGATGTGGTCACTACCAAAACATGGGATGTTTTGTCAAAAATAAAGTATACTGAATTATCAACTAAGATGTTATGAGTTTTTGGTTCAATGTTTATTCAAACTAACGAATCCTCAACTTTGAAATCAGTATAATCAACTTTTTACCTTTTACAAAGAAAAACTGGACAACAAATCTCATAAATTACACTTGAACTATTGTTAAAAATGTCATTGTTATTGATTTACCTTTGAAAAAAAAAAAAGCAAAAATATATATATTTACAATGTAGATGTAATACAAATCTTAATTTGTGACCCTGGACCACAGAACCAGTCTTAAGTCGCTGGGGTATATTTGTAGCAATAGCCAAAAATACATTGTATGGGTCAAAATTATTGTTTTTTCTTTTATGTCAAAAATCATTAGGAAATTAAGTAAAGATCATGTTACATTAAGATTTTTTGTAAAATTCCTACTGTAAACCTATCAAAATGTAATTTTTGATTAGTAATATGCATTGTTAAGAGCTTAATTTGGACAACTTTAAAGGTGATTTTCTCAGTATTTTGATTTTTTTGCACCCTTAGATTCCAGATTTTCAAATAGATGTATCTCGGCCAAATATTGTCCTATCCTAACAAACCATACATCAATAGAAAGCTTATTTATTGAGCTTTCATAAGATGTATATATCTCAGTTTTGTAAAATTTAACCTTATGACTGGTTTTGTGGTCCAGGGTCACATTTGTCAATGTAACCCTTCTTAAATTATTATTACTGCTTTTTGGTTGTGACAAATTTGGAGAGAGGTCAAATATTCCAGAAATTTCTGAAATACAACATGAGAATTAACTGCACAATTACTAGAAATGTGTACCTTGGACATTATACAATTTTTTAGTTGGTAAAATAAAAGACATTTTTAACTTTAGACCAATTCTGTAGAATGGCCCATATATACTGCACTGTACAGTTCTTTCTGGTCCTCGAATCTGATTGGCTGAGAGGAGTGTGATATTCTTGTGATATCGGAACTCCAACCATTTCACGCACGTATTTCTCGCAGCGAGCGTCATGGCAGATGCCTAAATCCACTATAATTTTATAAATAATACTGTTTTTGTGTCACAGAATGTAGTTTTAAGTGAGACAGGAGTTTTAGCTAACAGTGCACTTGTTTAGACTTCAAATATGTGGTTTCCTAAAAAAGATAACATCTATTTGAATTTTTTCAATGTTTTAGAGATGTGAGGTTTTTGAAAAATGCATGTCTACCTTAGGGTAAAACAGATGGCGCTACCATTACATAGTCTAATTGGATTTCATTACGCCAAAGGAACTTAAATTGCCGGTCAAAAGTTTGGGATCAGTAAGATTTTGAATGCATTTTAAAGAAGTTTCTTATGCTCATAAAGGCTGTGTTTATTTGATTAAAAAATACTGACAAATTAGTAATATTGTGAAATATTATTACAGTGTAAAATATGTTCTTCTATATTAATGAAAAATGTATTGATTGCAGTGATCAAATCTGAATTTTCAGCATCAGTACTCCAGTCTTCAGTGTCACATGATCCTTCAGAAATCATTCAAACATTGATTTATTATCAGTGCTGGAAACAGTTGGAACCTGTGATACGTTTTTTTTTTACGTTCAAAAGTTTGGGGTTAGTCAATTTTTAATCTTTCTTTTTTGAAAGAAATTAATAGTTTATTCAGCAAGGATGTTTTAAATTGTTAAAAAGTGATATCAAAGACTATTGTTAGAAAAGATTTATATTTTAAATATGATTTATTCATCAAAGAATCCTGAAAGATGCCAACGTAGATAATTCTAATAATAAATCAGCATAATAGAATGATTTCTGAAGAATCATGTGACACTGAAGACCGGAGTAATGGCTGATGAAAATTCAGCTTTGCATAACAGGAAAAAATATGTTAATGAGCATAAGAGACTTCTTTAAAAATTAAATGAAAAACCGTTTCAAGTCTTACCAATCCCAAACTTTTGAACGCCAGAGTATATAAAATTAAAAAAATGGTAGTAATTCCAAAATTGCTATAATTATGTTTGCGCATATCTCTTTTCTTTAGAACTGTGAACATAAAACCCTCAAAGTCAGTCTCAACAGAACATGAGGGGGAAAGTGCAAGTAAAGACATGCAAATAGTAAGAACAATTCTCTGCTGACACACTTTCCAGCTAATGGTGGAAATTGAACCTGCTTCAGAAAGTGATGGTTGCTTTGAATAAATGAATTTCCTTGGAAAAAAAGCAAACCGCACAATTTTTACTTGATTATGCACAGGCAAAGCGCAATAACTACAGCGGGCTGGAAGCAATTAGAAATCATTCTATTGTGGTACAGGAGACAACAATAAAAGAGAAGCCGAGAGAAAGATGATCATAATCTTGAAAAGTCTGATGCTGGGAATTGTTTAAATGAACAGATAATTGCATAAGGGGGAAAAAAAAGCAGCGCCAACACAAACAGATCCATATTAAAAGACGAAAAAAAAATACACCTATGAAGTCCAAAGCTGTAATTTTCTCTTCTATACAGTACTGTATCAATCTCCCCCTCCAAGCGTCTGATAATGAATAAAGGGCAATGAATGCTGCTTCAATCCACTGGATGGGCTTTAGGAGTGATTCCACCATGTTTGGGTTTATAATAACGATAAAAATCTCTATATCTCACCGCTTTTTAATCACACTAGCGCATTCATCTCGGAATGATTTGGAATGTAATTTGGTGGGAGAGGTAATCAGGTTTTGCGTTAATTGACTTTGCGGCCTGCAGATAGAAGGGTTTTTCTGCTTCAGTAATTACCGCCCGCCATTCCTCTGTCTAGTCAGGTCTTCCTGTTGCTGTGCGACCACCTCCCGGTGCGTATTAATGATGCGTGTGGTGTGCTGTGCCAGTGGGGAGTTACACAAAAGGAAATACCGGCGCAGCCGAGCGCGCAGGACACCCGAGATTCCAGCGTTTCCACAGGTGCGTCACGCACAGGTACATTCTGTCAGCACAGCAGACGCAGCTGCCATCAAAAATCAACAAAGTCTGCAGCGTAGACAGCTTCATTGATTAAAACCGCAACGTTTTAGCTTCTCAGAGCTGTGCCGCTAAGTCTTAAGGTGTCTAGTTGGTGACCAAAGTTGCTGAAGGTCGAACTTCGCCAGCAATCTCTTGGACTGATTGTCAATGAATGACTGTAACTCGCTGTCAGTGTGAATGTATCTTCAGTGCAGATGTGTGTCTCCCTGCCTTGCGTCGCTCTTTGTCCTTTTCTCTCTCGCCTTATTTGCGATGCTTCAAAAACTCTTTTGTATTGCTCCTCCCTGATATAAACAGACTCCGAGCGCAGATGTTTCCCGACGCAAATACAAACAGAACGTGAACTAGAATACATGCAACACTCTCAAAGCTCCTAAATAAACAGGCACAATGACAGAACCAAAGAATACCAACAGACATAATTACGTCATTAAGAGAACACAATGCAGTCTAAATAAGACACTTTTGTTTGACATATTTGACATTTTCTTATACATCTAGGCTGAGAGACACTTATTTCAAATTTTGCCAGTAGGGGGAGTAGTTTTGAAACAGGACACAGCGTGAATTTCATAAGCAGAGATCCCTCAGGAAAAGCAACATTGTTTAGATTTTTGAAAACAATGTGGTAATAAAACTCCTGCCGTGACGGCTGACAGGTTTTTGGATGGGATCGATTCACAAGACAATCAAATCATGAGATTAAAGGCATTGTGTTTCGAAAACTGGGAATTGGGTGTCAAATTCTGACTTTAACGCATGAGCTGAGAAGAATGATGCAAATTTCAGCTCACTAATTCAATTAATGTAGTGTCAAAGACATCATCACAGGGACTTCTGATTATTAATGAGTTTGCAAAAACAAACACTCATGTCAAAGTGCTCACAGTTGGGTTGAATAAATATAATATGAGATCTGAAGTATGTGTGTGTGTCGGGTGCACATTTGTGACTTACGGGTTTCCGAAGTCCCAGACAACACACTGAGGATCCGTTGTGCCCTGTGAGGAGAAAGAAAGACAGAAAAAATTAGAAATGACTTCAAAACGAGACAGAACAATTGGTACTTCATGGGAGAATAGCAGACAGGTGTAACAATATATACTGTATGCATTTGTGTGTATGAAGGGCGATGAAGTGAGAAAGAACATATGTGAATTTTATTGATTTATTTAACAACATAATCAAACCAGGTGGCATCTGCAAACAAACAATGCTAGGCATTCATTTGAAACATATGTTTTTATGGTCTGAAACGTTGCAAACTTCCTTACTGTGGAATGTTTACTTCAGAAAAGCGTGTTTGTACCTAATCTAGCATACTCTGTTGAAAAAAACAGCATATGCTGGTTAGGTATGTTTTGAAGCTGCTGGTTTGAGCTGGTTTAAGCTGGTCCTTAGCTGGTCATGAGCTGGTTTAAGCTGGTCCTAAGCAACCAGCTCCTGCTCAGAACCAGCTTAAACCAGCAGCCATGCTTGTTTTTTTCAACAGGGTAGCCACACTTTCAGACTGATGGCAGAACCTTGGTTGCATTCAATGGCCAAAGACCGCCCAAAAGGCCATATGACTGACAGGTAAAGCAACCAATCATGTTTCCGTGTGCCGTGTCATGTTTAGGGACGTGGAAATGTCCCCACAATAACAGACCGGTAAAACTCTTGATTGTATTTGAAAGATTTTGTGCCGCACACTTTAAATATTCCACATACTTTTGAAAATTCAGCATTTAGTTGATCCTGATACTGTAAGTGCTCATTGTAATTGTAAACATAATGACTTTTCTTTTTTATGAGGGGGTTTGGCATTACGCATCTTTGTTTCCAGCTGAAACATTAAAGAACGCGTCACACAAGTTTCTCGGAAATCCTGTATAATTCAACCAATCCAATGATGACTTAGAAACTCCAGTAGTGTTTTCACTTTTGCGTGCCGTATGCATCAGACGTTCAGCCACTGGTTGAGAATCCCTGGCAATGGCATAGATAATAAGAAAGTAACTAGGCAATATTTATTGGCTATAGAACTTGTAGTATCAATAATTATAATAATTACTAATTTAATAATAATGTATATAATTACACAATATCGATTATTGTTTCAATCAATTCGAAATATTGACTTTATTATCTTATTTTTTAATGCCTAGTTACTTTTCACCCACCCTGTATAAAAAACGGTATTTTAATTTAAAATAATATATCATGTTATGGTTGTTTTTTTTGTGTATTTTTACATAAATGCAGACTTGATGATTAAAAAAAAAACTATATTAAAAAAGTGATTAAAAGTGATAAAAAGTGATTAAAAAACTATAGATTATTTTAGATTATTTTACCAACCCCAAAACTTTGGGGTCAGAAAGATATTTAATGTTTTTAAAGAAGTCTCTAATGCTCATCAAATTTCCATTTATTTGATCAAAAATACACACAAAAAAAGGTAATATTGCGAAATAGTTTTGCAATTTAAAAGTACAGTTTTCAATTTTAATATACTTTAAAATATAATTTATTTCTGTGACGCAAAGCTGAATTTTCATCAGCCATTACCTCACTCTGCAGTTTTACATCCTTCAGAAAACATTCTAATATGCTGATTTATTATCAATGTTGGAAACATTTTTTGGAAACTGTAATACTTTCTTCAGGATTCTTATAGATACAAAGTTCAAAAGTACAGCATTTATTCAAAATAGAAATCTTTTCTAACAATGTAAGTCTTTTCTATCACTTTTTTTTTTATCATTTTAACACATCCTTAATGTATAAAAGTATTAATTTCTTTGAAAGAAAGAAAGAAAAAAAAATGTACTGACCCCAAACTTGGAACAGTATTGTATATCGTTACAAAAGATAATAAATACTGTTTTTTTTGTTTGTTGTTTGTTTTTGTTTTTTTTTTACAGTTAAAGTTTCCTAAAAAAATATCAAAGAGCATAAATGTTTCCGACATAATCAGCATTTTAGAATGATTTCTAAAGGATTATTTGACACTGAAGACTGAAGTAATGATGCTGAAAATCCAGCTTTTCATCACAGGAATAAATTCTATTTTAAAGTCTATTAAAATAGAAAACCACAATTTTAAATTGCAATAATATTTCACAATATCCGTTTCCTTTAAATAAAGAAACAAAACAAGGGAAAAAATGGAAAAAAAAGAAGAAAAAAGAGAGAGACTCCTCATTCTTGATTCATTGATTCATGAGAGTCTGAAATGATGCCATCACTTTATGCCCAGTGTGTGGCTCTAATCAGGGTTCAGTGGTGCATGGCTGAATGAACAGCTCATTATTGATTCATCAGTGAATCAACTGCTATAATTGACTAATCTGTCTCAGCTCAAGTTATGCCTATTATGTCTTTTCAGCAGGAGGAATCCCACATGGGCCCTTATGACCTGAACAATGATCACCTCCGACCTTCAGGGGTACAACCGACTCCCACTAGGGCTGCCAGAAACAGAGGGCAATTATATCTTGTTATATTGTCTCAGTGAGGTTGTATACTTCCAATAAAGGAAGATACAGACACTATACCATATTTTTAAACATTTCATTGCCCCCAAGTGGTTAAGCAATGCCACATACTGGATTGAATCAAATGACTGAGTCACATTTCAACAGTTGACACAAAGTAAGTGTTTGAATGACAGATGGTTGACACAGTCCGCTTCACAACGGCCCAAGAGCGGCTTTCAGGACAGAATAGCAGTCTGATGAGCCCAGAAACACTCACGCAGATGTTCGATCATTGCAATGTGTCTGCTAAGGCCAGTTTTAAGTGTCCAGTATGGACTCGTGCCATTCGATTGGCTCGAATGTACTTATCAGCACCACAGACAGATGGCTTTGGTACTCTCATTTATAATGAGAACAAATGACCGGTGCCTTTTTGTCATCGCAGGTGGTAAACAAAACCAACAAAACATGCAATTGAATACATCATTTCAATTTGACACTGACAGCCGGATGCGTTTGGACATCAGTGATCAATAACTGGCGTGGATGTCAGTTCGCCCGTGTTAAGGCTGATGAATGGGGAGGATCGCCGGCCAATGCCACAGCTGGAGTGCACTGCCTCCATTTCCCAGCAGCCTCTGGGGGTCAGGATGGCTCAGGCAGGATGTCTCAGAGCAGCTGTCCACACAGAGAGGACAAGTCCCAATACACAGCCTCGGACCCCCCCTCCGTGTCCCAACATCTGCGGCCGAGGCTCCGCTGGACAATCTGGACACTGACCCCTGCCAAGGTCTTCCGTACGCAGATGGGACTCACCCAGGACCACGGCTGAGCGGGGCACGACCTCGGTACAGCAGGGGACGTGTGCATAGAAAACATTCATGAATCACGTCCACTCCCGCATTCCCAAAACTCGCGCCTCTACGGAGGAGATAGCAGGTAAAGGTTGCCATGACGACTGGGGGAACATCACAATGGCAGTGTTCTCGGCGCAGCTGATATCTGCAGTGATGCACAATCCAATCTGCAGGTTTCGCATTTTGCATAAATCCTTGCGGGTATATTTTTATTACATTTTTTTTTTCCCACATAAAATATTGAGAGCTTTTATGTGCAGTACTTTATGTCCTGTGTATTTAGGGATTGTTAAAGATGTTCTATTCATAACAGAGGATTATTAATAGAGGGTCATTCTAACAGAACTGTATTTCTTGCCTGATTATGGTGTTCAAATAGACTCACTCTGTTAGAAGCCTGCGCTCTCCACATCTGAGGCAATTTGCCAGCATGTGTGAATGTGGATGGGTTATAAGTCATAACTAGCGGTACAGTTAGAACCAAAAGAGGAAATGTGAGACAGGGCTCTACAGTGCGACCATTTCGGTCACATTTGCGACTGAAGGGGTTCGTACAGATACTGTAAAATGAGATTTCAGGAGAGTCAAAGAGTTTTCAAACACTGCAAAGACTTCAATCAGAGATCTCACTTATCAAACAATGTCTTTTCTTTCTAATTAAAACCAGAGTTAATTTTCTTATAGGATTTGTATTTGTGTATACTTATTTATCTTTTTTCTTTGTCTTGTTTTTATAACTGTACTGCCTTAATGGTTTGATGATTTTTCTACTATTTAATTAAAAAATCCTTTCTTGAAAATACTCCAAAAGCCTGATGTGAAAGAAAAGATTCACTATACGTGCTCTAATATCCCAAACTGAATCAAACGATATGCGAACCAAAAAGTTCTGGTCTGAATTATATGATTCACATATATGCAAAGTTTCAGTATAAATCAAATGATTCGGGAACCCGCTCCGAAGTCCAAATCTACAGTGAGGGAAAAAATTATTTGATCCCCTGCTGATTTTGTACGTTTGCCCACTGACAAAGAAATGATCAGGCTATAATTTTAATGGTAGGTTTATTTTAACAGTGAGAGACCAAGAAAATGCATTTCAAAAAAGTAAAAAATTGATTTGCTATTTAATGAGTGAAATAAGTATTATAGCAAAACATGACTTTGGCAAAACCCTTGTTGGCAATCACAGAGGTGAGACATTTCTTGTAGCTGGCCAGCAGGTTTGCACACATCTCAGAAGGGGTTTTGTCCCACTCCTCTTTGCAGATCCTTTCCAAGTCATTATGGTTTTGAGGCTGACATTTGGCAACTCAAGCCTTCAGCTCCCTTCACAGATTGTCTATGGATTAAGGTCTGCAGACTGGCTAGGCCACTCCAGGACCTTAATGTGCTTCTTCTTGAGTCACTCCTTTGTTGCCTTGGCCGTGTGTTTTTGGTCATTGTCATGCTGGAATACCCATCCACGACCCATTTTCAATGCCCTGGCCTGAAGGAAGGAGGTTCTCACCCAAGATTTGATGGTACATGGCCGCGTCTATCGTTCCTTTGATGCGGTGCATTTGTCCTGCCCAGTTAACAGAAAAACACCCCCAAAGCATAAAGTTTCCAGCTCCATGTTTGACAGTCGGAATGGTGTTCTTGGGGTCTTAGGCAGCATTCTCCAAACAAGGTGAGTTGAGTTGATGCCAAAGAGCTTGATTTTGGTCTCATCTGACCACAACGCTTTCACCCAGTTCTCCTCTGAATCATTCAGATGTTCATTGGCAAACTTCAGACGGGCCTGTACATGTGCTTTCTTGAGCAGATTGTCCTTGTGGGCGCTGCAGGATATCAGTCCTTCATGGCGCAGTGTCTTACACATTGTTTTCTTGGTGACTATGGTCCCAGCTGCCTTGAGATCATTGACAAGATCCTCCCATGTAGTTCTGGGCTGATTCCTCACCATTCTCATGATCATTGAAACTCCACGAGGTGAGATTTTGCATGGAGCCCCAGACCGAGGGAGATTATTCAGTTATTTTGTGTTTCTTCTATTTGCGAATAATCACACCAACTGTTGTCACCGTCTCTCCAAGCTGCTTGGCAATGGTCTTGCAGCCCATTCCAGCCCTGTGTAGGTCTACAATCTTGTCCCTGACATCCTTGGACAGCTTTTTGGTCTTGGCCATGTTGGAGAATTTGGAATCTGATTAATTCTGTGGACAGGTGTCTTTCATAAAGGTAACAAGCTGAGATTACGAGCACTCTATTAAAGGGATCTCAGCTCGTGACCTGTATAAAATACACCTGGGAGCCAGAAATCCTGCTGATTGATAGGCGATCAAATACTTTTTTCACTCATTAAAATGCAAATCAATTTATAGCTTTTTTGAAATGCGTTTTACTGGATTCTGTCTCTCTCTGTTAAAATAAACCTACAATTAAAATTATAGACTGATACATTTTTTTGTCAGTGAGCAAACGTACAAAATTAGCAGGGGATCAAATAATTTTTTCCCTCACTGTAAATCAAATGATTCACAATACGAAGTCCGATCTGATTCAATTGGAGCACTTCGAAACAGTGAATCATTTGCGATGCAATGGTTTAACAAATTTGGAGTTTCACTACGTGAAAAAACATTAAAATCCTAACAAGCAACACTGAAAATCAAAAATGATTGGCTTTAATTAAACTGGTTTTTGCTAGTGAATCGCTTGAAATAAATAATCAAAGTCACAAGACTCTTTTCACGTCTTCAGCCATGTTTACACAACATTGTCAGTAATACAACAGGTTTAGCTTGGTAGTTTTAAGTTTTATTAGGTTTTTAACAGCATTCCATAGTTTATTAAACAAAATTAATGTATCTGTAATCTGTAAAAATGTGTAATCAATTACAGTTACTTATGAAATTGTTAATGATTACAAAGGGGGTTACATCTGAATATTTTCACAAACACACACACACACACACACACACACACACACTCACGTTGGGTTTACATGTTTTATGGGGACATTCCATAGACGTAATGGTTTTTATACTGTACAAACCGTACTTTCTATCGCCCTACACCTACCCTACACCTAAACCTAGCCCTCACAGGAGATTGTGCACGCTTTTACTTCGTCAAAAAAACTTATTGTGCATGGTTTATAAGCCTGTTTCCTCATGGGGACCTGAGAAATGTCCCCACAAGGTCAAAATCTACTGGTATTCCTATCCTTGTGGGGACATTTGGTCCCCACAACGTGATGAATACCAGGTGCACACACACACACACACACACACACACACACACACACACACACACACACAGATTCGATTGATTTCTTTCCCAAATTGCTTATTTAACTGTTTTATTTCCTATTTGGGTTTATATATATGCTTTATTTTTATACAACTTTTTTCCAAAGTCATCATTAGAAGCCAGTGTTTCCTGTCTATGCAAATATTTGATTTCAAAAACAGTATTAGAGGTATTAAACTATGTCTTATGATTTGAAACCTGTATTTAACCTTAAGAAAAGTCTGATTTTGTGGTGGCTGTGCTTTAAAATTAAACTATTATAATCTTAATTCAAGTGATGAAGGATTTTGTCTGATTATAATTAGTGTTGAGTACTATCTTAAGGTTAACCTACCTGGTTTAAATGTTTGAAAATGATTACCAGTTCAACACATTTGTTAGAATTTTGGAAAAGTAACCAAAAAGTAATCAAATGTAATCAGTTACATTACTTTATAAAGTAATTGAAATAGTTACATCACTTGTTACATTTTAAATAGGGTGAGTTGTAATCTGTAACCTATTACATTTCCAAAGTAACCTTTCACAATATTATTATTTGTACAGTATTTTAGTCAAATAAATGCAGCCTTGGTGAGCAGAAGAGACTTAATTATTAAAATAAAAAAGTTTAGTTTAAAAAAAGTTTTATACGGTAGTGTATAAGAAATAAAAAAACGCTTTGACTAGTCAACCAAGTGATATAGTTCAGAAAATATACATCAAAAACATACTGTGATGTAATATGCATATTACCTTGGGGCATTTAATATTAAAGACTGTTCAAATATAAATAAAAGTATAAGGTACTTACATTGAGCAAAGGGGCAAGTTCCACTGATACCAAGGGCTCGGTAGGCTTGGGTAAAGGACGTACAGTCACTGTCAGAATTTTTGAGCTGATCACAAATGGATCTCTGGGAGGAAAGATAACAGTGTGAGTTAGATCCAAAACTGACTCCATTTCACATCTACCAATTGGCTGGGCAACATTCAGAATTTCAAAAATACAATTCTAATAAATTAAACATAGTCACACAACAGAGAATGTGTATTAGTTGACAAAGTTTGTCACAGAACACTTTGCATTTAAAATTTTCTAATTCTGCATAATAATTTCCAGACACTTTTACAGTACACTTTTCTCAAAAGTTTTTGGACGGTAAGATTTTTAATGCTTTTTTAAAAAAGTCTCTTCTGCTCACCAAGCCTGCATTTATTTTATCCAAAGTACAGCAAAAACAGTAAAATATAGATTTTTTTTATTTTACTATTTAAAATAACTGTTTTATATATGAATATATTTTTAAATATAATTTATTCCTGTGATTACAAAGCTGATTTTTTAATTACTCCAGTCTTCAGTGTCACATGATCCTTCAGAATTCATTCTAATATTCTAATTTGCTGCTAAAAAAAACATTTATTATTAATATTACGTTGAAAACAGCTGAGAAGGTTTTTTTGATGAATAGAAAGTTCAGAAGAACAGCATTTATCTGAAACAGAAATCCTTTGTAACATTATTAATGCATTTATCGTCACTTTTAATCAATTTAAAGCATCCTTGCTAAATAAAAGTATTGATTTCCATAATTTATTTCCCCCCCAAAAAATTTGACTGACTCCAAGCCTTTGAATGGTGTAGTGTACAATGTTACAAAAGCTTTTTATTTCAGATAAATGTCGTTGTTCTGAACCAAACCTTCTATTCATCAAGGAAAATGTTTTAAATATTAATAATAACAACAACAACAACAACAACAACAATAATAATAATAATAATAATAATAATAATAATAATAATAATAAATGTTTCTTGAACAGCAAATCAGCATATTAGAATGATTTCTGAAAGATCATGTGACACTGAAGGCTGGAGAAATGATGCTGATCACAGCTTTGATCCCAGGAATAAATTACATTGTAAAATACATTCAAATAGAACGCAGTTATATTTCAAACTGTTACTTTTTTTGCTGTACTTTGGATCAAATTAATGCAGGCTTGGTGAGCAGAAGAGAATTCTCACTGTCCAAAAATTTTGACTGTAGTATATTTCTCTAAACTTGTTCAATTTTGCCAAAACAATTTACATAAAAACAGATTTTAACAAATTATATTGGCAGCATTTCAAATATTGGTTAGAATGATAATGTACACTTACACCATATACAGTCAAGTCCAATATTATTCATACACGTGGCAAATTCTGATTTAAAGTTACTTTTATTCAACCAGCAAATTTTCTTTTGACCGGAAATGACACAGGCTTCTCCCAAAAGATAAGACAATGTAAAAGAGGCATCATTGTGAAAAAAAAAATATATATATATATTTCTTAGCTTTTATTTACATTTGAACAAAAAGTGGCATGTCCAAAATTATTCATACCCTTTGCAAACTGTCACAGTCTATGGGAAAATCCAAAGTTCAATACCATTCCAAATAGTCCAAGCTGTTCTAAAGCATCCTAATTACCCTGATTCATTGGGAACAGCTGTTTTAATCAACTCAACAGGTGAAAAACAGAAGCTCTCTGGTGCTGGTTTGTGGACAGTCATGGCTAAGACAAAGGACCTCACAGGGGACCTATGGTTGCGCATTGTGGCTGCTCACAAGTCAGGAAAGTGTTATAAGACCATATCTAAATGTTTTGAAGTTCAGGGTGATGGCAAGGAGACCCTCCAACCTGAAAGAGTTGGAGCTCATCACTAAAGATGAATGGGCAAAAATACCAGTGGAGACATGCAAATAGCTGGTCAGCAATTACAGGAAGCGTTTGATTGTTGTGATAGCTAATAAAGGCTTTTCTATTGATTATTGAGAAGGGTATGAATAATTTTGGACATGCCACTTTTCATGTTCAAATGTAAATAAAAGCTGAGAAATATTTTTTTTTCCACAATGATGCCTCTTGTACATCGTCTTATTATCTTTTGGGAGAAGCCAGTGTCATTTACGGTCATAAAAAAAAGAAAACAAAAAACTTGCTGGTTGAATAAAAGTAACTTTAAGTCAGAATTTGTCAGGGGTATGAATCATTTCGGGCTTGACTGTATATATATATATATATTTTTTTTTTTTCAGTGCATTTTAATTGTACTTCCTCAAATTCAAAATACAGTTCTGCACACCTTAATTCAAATTATATTCAATTGAATTCTGAATGGCACACAACCCTGGCAGGTAATCCATGACAGAGCATAATATAATGGCTGAGTGCCACCGTTTGTGTGTATGTGTGTGTGTTTTAAATCCATTGGCAGAGCTATTTTGGACTATCCTGCGCCAAGCAAATCCATCTATTTTTAGTGTGTGTGAAGGTGTGTGTGTTACTGCGAAAGCTAAAACTTGTGTATCCGTGGGAGTTTGGTCACAGGGAGTTACATTCTGTCACAAACAAATCGGGCAGGTTAGCTCCCCCTGGGGCAGCGGGAGCAAAGATGTGTGCTCTGCGCAGAAAATTAATGAGACACAAAGCAAAAGCAAACCAAAAACAAACAAATAGCCTTGATCCCATACATATTCAACGAGCGCCGTCACAATCAACCACACTGAGGAGCAATGACCTGGATACCCGCGCCTCTTACACGGCTCACAATAGAAAGAGACAGAAGCAAACACAAGCAGCGGTTGTCGGCAGGCTCTTGTGTTCCTCGTCAGGGTTGAGGGCTCTGACATGCTCAGTGAGTTTGGACAGTGAACTACAGACCCCAGCAGGGCTTGAGCAGGAGAAGAGACGTCTCTACATGCCCCCCAGTGTCAGCCGCACGAATCAGCCTAATTATGCTTATCTCCTCTCTCTCAATACAGACAGCCTCTCAGTAGTGGCTACACTGAGGGCAAAGGCAACACAGTTACACAGAATATCTAAAAATGTAGCCCCATGTTTGCCCTAACTGTGCACGACGTGGCTATTTTCCGTAAGTGGTCTTTATGTCCACACTCAAAATGCAAATGCGTGACATTATGAATATGAACAAAATGTATGTAAAAACTGTCCTTGTAAAACCCAAAGTACTATGTGAGACTACTAAAGTATCTTGTTGCTTTTATTTAGCAAGGATGTTTTAAATTCATCAAAAGTGATGATAAAGACATTTAATAATGTTATTATGTATATATGTGTTATGTATATATTATGTTAAAAAAGATTTCTATTTTAGATAAATGCTGTTCTTCTGAACTTTCTATTCATCAAAGAAACCTGGAAAAATTCTACTTTCTACATAATAATAAATGTTTTTTGAGAAGTAAATCAGAATATAATGATTTATGAAGGATCATGTGACTGGAATAATGATGCTAAAAATTACATTTTAAAATATATTCAAATTAAAAACAGTGTGTGTGTGTGTTTACTTAAATTCATTTTTTTTTTTAAATAATATGTGATGTGATTCTTTTTCTCTTAATATTTCAATTCAAGTATGTGGACTAGTGACATAAATATAATTTTTTTTTTTTTGGTCCTATGTAAAATTCACATACCAAAATGGGTAACACTTTAGAATAGGTAACACTTATTCACTATTAACTACGACTTTTCCCTCAATAAATTCCAAATTTGCTGCTTATTAATAGTTAGGATTAGGGATGTAGAATAAGGCATTAATATGTGCTTAATTAGTACTAATAAATGGACAATATTCTAGTAATATGCATGCTAATAAGTCGTAGTCAATAGTGAATAAGTGTTACCTATTCTAAAGTGTTACCAAAAAAGGTATTTATGTATTTCTTTAAAATGTAATGCAGTCTTATTTTTATAATTTATTAGTTTTTTTTTTTTTTTTTTAAACTGCTTTACATTTTAAATAAATAAATAAATTTTTATGTTTTTTTTTTTTTTTGGTCCTTAGTTTGTATATCGGAATATTTTTTGTTTATTATATATATATAATATTTGTATTATGTGTAATAAAATAAATATAATATGTGACCCTGGACCACAAAACCAGTCTTAAATCGCTGGGGTATATTTGTAGCAATAGCCAAAAATACATTGCATGGGTCAAAATTTTTGATTTTTCTTTTATGCCAAAAATCATTAAGAAATTAAGTAAAGATCATGTTCCATGAAGAGTTTTTGTAAAATTCCTACTATAAACATATCAAAATGTAATTTTTGATTTGTAATATGCATTGTTAAGAACCTAATTTGGACAACTTTAAAGGTGATTTTCTCAGTCTTTTTGATTTTTTTGCATCCTAAGATTTCTGATTTTCAAATAGATGTATCTCAGACAAATATTGTCCTATCCTAACAAACCATACATCAATAGAAAGCTTATTTATTGAGCTTTCATATGATGTATAAATCTCAGTTTTGTCAAATTTAACCTTATGACTGGTTTTGTGGTCCAGGGTCACATATTTAAAATAATATTAAAATATATTATTTGTATTATACATTATTGTATTGATTTATTTCAGTAAAATGTAATGCAGTTGTATTTAAAAAAAATGTATTAGTTTTTTTTTAAATCTTTAACTTTTATATATTTTATAAATACAAATGGCATTACATTTAAAGTAAATAAATAAATTTTTTGACATTTATATATATATATATATATATATATATATATATATATATATATGCATGTGTGTATGTGTGATTTGTATTATATGTACATATGTGTGTGTACATGCACACATACAAAATTATAAAAATAAAACGCCAATACATTTAAAATAAATAAATAAAACAGTTTAATATATAGGACAATTATTTTTTTTTATGTCACTGGTCCACATACTCCAATTTAAATATGAAGCGAAAACTAATCACATGACCTTTCATTTATTTGTTTATTTATTTTTAATAACAATTCTAACCATTTGTGGGTTTTTTAACCTTTTAATGTCCATCTAGACTAATAATGTTCCCCTGTGTCAATCTCTGTGAGAACAGCTGAGTCAGTTTGATAAGGCTTAGGCTGTGTAACATGGTTAATTTGAGGTTTTAAGAGTCATATCCCTAGGTACAACATCAGAATATCCATGGCATGGATCATGGGATTAACATGTAGTGCAGGAATAGGAGGTATTTTAGGAACAGACAGCACTGTTTGTCCATTTTAGCCTGCTGTTGTAAAACTAGAGCAGAAGACAGTGTGGCAGCACAATGAGTCCACAAAGGGTGGCGAACTTCACCGGATTAACCACGGTTAATCCTGTATGTAGTAGTATGAACTTCTGACCTCCTATCTGAATATAAAGGGTACAGTCAAGACCTCCAAATAAGCATCTTAGAAATATAAGCTCATTTCTAGACAGGCTTAATGACTGTTCCACTTTCATCTATTGGGTCAATTTCAATAATTGTCCATTGTCTCTGCCGGCTGATGTCAATCATTTGCAGAGTAACAGAATGAGTGTCCTTGAAACAGCCTTCAAATATATATTAAAACACACAAATATATGCGTTTACACACACTCAAAGACTGGACTTACTTTGGTGGAGGCATTAAGAGGCCGAGGGTGCGGTACAGGATGGCTCCAATGACGAAATATGGTGTGTCGTCTGATTCTATGGGACAGAAAGGGTCAAAGTGTCAAAACATAATACTTTAAATGCCCTGAATGTCCCAAATTGAACCATAAAAAGATAGAAAATAATATAAAATAATGTGAGGATGTTTTAAACATTCTTCAGAAATAATGCAAATTGTGTTCATTTAGAAGAAAATCAATTCATTGAATATAAAAAAGTAATGTGAATAAGTAATAATCTACATTTTTTAAAATAATATACTTTGGGACACACAAACAAACAAACAAACAAATAAATACTTTTTTTCCCAGTTGAACTTATTTAAATGATTTCTATTATAAAAAATGTATTTAAAAACACAAAACTAATTTAGAAATTAAACAAACAAACAAAAATGTAAAACATATTTATGTCATTGTATTTATATACATTTTGTTTAATAATTATATATATATATATATATATATATATATATATATATATATATATATATATATACACACACTATTTTTATTACATTATTTTTCAGGTTTAGAAAATATATAAATATATTATTACATAGAAAAATAAAATAAAATAAAATGTTTATTATATCAATTATTTACAATAATTTATTTAAAGTATTTTTTTTAAATATATTATTACATAGAACTAAATACCAAGATAAACTTAACTAAATTAAACTAAACTACAATAAAATCAAATACAGAAAATTCCTTTCAAATTATCACGGTATATTTTTATTACAGTGTATTTTTTTATTTATTTATAAAATAAAAAATAAAATAAAATAAAATGTTTATTATATTAATTATTTACTATATTCATACATACATACTGTTTGTTATAAATACATTCATAACTGTTATTATTACATAGAACTAAAAACTAATAAAATAAAATAAAATTATTATGGTATATTGTACTTTTTACAGACTTTTGTTTTTACAGTGTAGGACTAATACATAAAATAAAATAATTATTGTATATTGAACTGTGTTTTTACAGACTTCTGTTTTTACAGTCTAGGACTAATAAAATAAAATAAAATAAAATAAAATAATTATGGTATATTGAACTGTGTTTTTACAGACTTCTGTTTTTACAGTCTAGGACTAATAAAATAAAATAAAATAAAATAAAATAAAATAATTATGGTATATTGAACTGTGTTTTTACAGACTTCTGTTTTTACAGTCTAGGACTAATAAAATAAAATAAAATAAAATAAAATAAAATAATTATGGTATATTGAACTGTGTTTTTACAGACTTCTGTTTTTACAGTCTAGGACTAATAAAATAAAATAAAATAATAAAATAAAATAAAATAAAATAAAATAAAATAAAATAAAATAAAATAAAATAAAATAAAATAAAATAAAATAAAATAAAATAATTATGGTATATTGTACTGTGTTTTTACAGACTTTTCTTTTACAGTGTAGGAGTAATATATAAAATAAAATAAAATAAGATAAAATAAAATAAAATAAAATAAAATAAAATAAAATATAAAAAGAATTGTATTTAAAAAACTTTAATTTAAATGCTATCTAATATTTTTTTTCAGCTTTCATATGGCTTAGTAAATAATACAAAGAAAAAAAGCACTGTGTCACTCATCCACTTACTCACATTCAAATGTGAAGGAAAACACACCACAACCATTTTATGATCATACTATGCAGCTCCAGTTAAAGAAACCAAAAAGCACAAAGCACAATATCAAGGAAGAGTATTTAAGAACACTCCTAGAGTGAGTCAGTACAAAGCCTGACATTTAAAAGACACAAAAAACAGTGAATTCATAGAGATATGACCAGCAATTCTGTTCCCAGGCCATCTGTCCACTCCTCCCCACTGGCTCTGTATTCCTGTTCGAGCAACACACATCTCCGTGCTTTTCATATCATTTGATTTGTTCTCTCCTCTGCACGAGTGCCTTGCCTCCACATGATCCTCATCATCTGTTCTCTTCTGAGACACTATTTATCAAGGACCTCTTTCTTCTCCATCCCTCCTCACTCTCATCCAATTCTTCTTCTCCTCGAAACACTGTGGGCCTCCAGAGAGACTCATCCCTGAGTAAATGCCATCATATTTCACTTATTGGAGGACACGCTCTGGACACAAAGTGAAAGTGATGCAGTAATAGGGTGATGTAACGAGGCTAAAGTCCACATTTCATTGCTCTGTTGTTCTCATGTGGCACTGGAAGTCCTCACAGTTATTCAAAGTTCGTACAGAGATGGGAAATGAGCATTTAGACCTGTTCTAAGGCACTTCGGAGGCTCTGATTTTACTGCAAATTTCATGAAGAGAAACTCAGCCAAGCATGGCTGAATCACTGTTGCAATTTCCACTGACATTATGAAATTTAGGGTTTAATAATTTAGCTTGAATAGAGCTTGTTAAAATCACTGAACACAATATGCATACTCTCTGATGCAAAGGAATACGCTTGTAACAGAGTAGCAGTGGATAGCGTGATTGCATTACACTGTCAGAAAAAAGGGTACGGTTGGGGTCCATTTGTGACACTTAGGGTACAAATGGTGAAGTTGTACCCTCGATGGTTCATAGTTGCACCTTAGAGTACTCATATGTACCATTTAGGGGTAAAAAAGGTACAGATATGTTTCCAACTGCCAGAGGGTCCACGTTTGTACCATTTAATCCCCAAAGAAAGGTACAATCACTTGTGTGACCAAAGAAGTAAGCCAAAGTGTATGAAATAGTCACCCAAAATTAAACATAGCAAGATAATCATTTTCATGAGTTGTTAGTTATTTGGAAGAGATGCACAAAATAACCAAATATGTTCAAGAGCCTTCATCTTTCTGACCAGTTCTGAACAGTACACACGCAAATTACATTTTAGTGTTTATGCAGAACATCAAGATAATAACTTTTAAACGTAAAGCATTTGTATTAAAGTAGGTCTGCATTTTTAATTGTAATTTTAAACTGATATAAGAGCTGTTTTAAGTTTTGTTTTTAATGCAGAGTTAAACAAATACACATACTAATAGTAATTAGCAAAAGCACAGTGTAGTATACAAAACTATTTAACGTTTATTAAACATTATATATGGTGTACTACTTTGCCTCAGTTCAAATACATATTTTCGAAGCCAGCCTTTTCGTGTCGTCCAATGGGATTGTAGCCCGCGCTGTGCATTTTGAAAATGAGATTGTGCGTGACGCCGGTTATTATTCAGGACATCATTCAATTCATTTCTGACGCTGTCGACGGAGACACGGAGGATCTTATTCAAAAACTGAAAGAAGTTGCCTGGAATACATGTCACTGAAGACGAAGCACAGAAATTTAGAGGTAAGTTTAATTTTAAGTACTGTGAAAATCTGTTGGTTCCCTTTCGATTTTTGTTAACTTGACATTGCGTCTGTAGCCAGGCCTAACGTTATCTGATGCGTGAGGAAAACCTTTCTTCGAAAACTGACCTGACAAAACCAACGCATTGCCATTACATTTTAAGCTTATTGTTATTATTACAATAATTTTTTATCATTTAGCCGGAAATTAAGATATAATTTTTCGCTTAACTCATACTCCACCTAGAGATGGCATGAGACGCTGACAAAACAGCGGTGAAACGGCCATAGAAACAGCTCAGGTCTATCGCGTTTGTGTACCATAGATTAATAAATTCAGTTTACCAAAATGTTCTTACTACTCTAATCTTAACGTTACGTTAACGTTAACTTACCCGTGTTTCCTTCCGGACACGAGCGAACGCCTTTTATTTTAACGCCTCTCCTAGTCTTTCTGGAATTATATACCTTACGATTATTATCCATGTTGATTTATATCAGTTTTGTTTGGTAACGTTACATATTTAACTAACGTTATAAACGTAAATCCAGGAGAGTCCTAATTATTTGTTGTCGTATTGAGGCGTCGGTATCGAGCCCTTCCAAGGACAGCAAGTAAAATTGGTTTAAGTTACCATTATTTATCAAAACTCGAGAAATACGTTTCTAGTCTGTGAGATGCAAATTTAAATAATTTGGCTTTTAATAATACACTCTCAGTTAAAAAAAGTATAGTTCTCTGTTAGTTCGTTAAGTGTACATTTTGGTACCTTTTAGCTTTTGTACCTTAGGGTACTGTTCCAGTGACAGTATTGTACCTTTTTCTGGAAGTGTATAAGTACTAACTTATTCTGTATTTTTCTAAATTAAAGCAATGTTTTTATACTGATGAATGTCCATTGAAAAAAAGAGATTTTATTGTTGCTGTTAAAACCTCAAGCTCACACAGACTATGCATTTTTTTCCTTTTAGAAAATAAGGTGGATTTAACAAATTTGTACACAAGATGGAGGTGGTAACAGTAACACTAGTACCAGTGCCAGCAGAAGCCTATCAACAAACTTCAACTACAGAAATGTAAGTATAACACTGAGTTTTGTGTATTATATTTGTCCTATGTTTAACGGTTAACCATATTGATTTTTTTAATGCCTGATGCCAATATTTTAAAAAGCAGGGTGGCCAGTCAGCACACACAAGGAAAGTTGGGAGAGTTAGAGTTAGTTTCATCAAAATTATTTTAAATTGTGTTCCGAAGATGAAGTCTTACTGGTTTGGAATGACATGAAGGTGAATAATTAATGACCAAACTAAACTTTTTGGCTGAATTAATGCTATAAGAAAGAAAATTTGAAAGACTAATAAGGTATCTTTAATTCTTTTTCTGTTCCCGGCTTGAAAACTTCGGGCAAAAACAAGGAATTCTCCCATTTTTAAACTGTCACCGATAGCAATGTAGTAGTAGTAGATTGCTGAAGTCAGTAGATTTTACTCAGTCAAAATACATTTATTACATTTAATATTTTGGCTTTTATCATTATGTTAATAAATATTGAAATTAATTAAAATATTAACAAAATTACAAATTTGAGCCAGGGAAGATAAGAGAGATGAACATCCTCAGGGGTCAGTGATATCACAGATTCTAAATCAGTTATTGGCTTAAAATGAATGTTGAATGTCGATATAAATAAACAGTATGCTATAATGATAATTTACAGTTAAAACAAATTTGTAGAAACATTGTAATTTTCTAAATCTTCAGGTAAACAAATATTTGTGCATTCAATCTTAGAAATATTTGTATATTACTAAAGGGAAATGGCAATGAAAGAATATTAAAATGTCTGATTTGATTGTTTTGAAGTATTTTTAGTTAATTTAAATGATTAACTTTATCTTTTTGTAAATTTTCAGTTGTGTGATGAAGCTGACCGAATGCATTCATCGCCTGCAGTTTAAGCCGGCACTTCAGGGATGGCTTTACCAGTATTGTGCCCAAGGTGCTTCAGCTTGTTCAAAGAAATGCTCCGTTGGACGAAGTCTACAAGAAGCAAGAGAAAAGATGCTTGCAGAAGATCTAGGTATTTACATAAACATAGTGGTTTTGTGATTATCTATTTATTGATTATCTATTAAGCTTTTTTAAATTATATTTATAAATGATATTTAAATGTTTTTTCTTTGTGTGAAAAAAAATCTTCATGCCTTAAAATTGCTCGAATGTAACTCTACACCTTGATTGGTTACAAGGTAGTTTATGGCAAAATTTTCACATTATTTGTCTTAAAACATTTAAAACAGCACATTGCATTGTTTTACTGATAGATTTTTGATGTTTTCTTTTCTTCTCAGTGTGATGCTGATACTCCATACCCAACCTTACAGTTGGCAGAAACTGACTGGAAAATGGCTTTCTCCAAGAGGGTACAACTTTTCAAAGTGGATGGTGTGGAGTTGTGCAAGGAACTAGGAGTTGAAGAAAGGATCACTACAATGCCCAGCCTTCAGTGCTTACTATTGTTTTCAACTTGGCTTGTCCACCCTACATGAAGAATTCACTGACTTTCTGGCAGCATGCCATAGCAAAGATAACTGAGGTGGGTGGCAAGCCCCTTCCAATATCTATCACCCGAATAATTAATATCCTGTGTTAAAATGCCAAATATACTGATACACAAGGGTGAAGATTTCGACATTCAGTGTTTCAAAAGTGATTTAAATCCTATACATTTTAAATGTCAACAGTGTATATATATAATGTGGCAAGTTTTTTTAATACCAGTGTTGTATGATTCACAGTTCCATGCATACGCAGTAAAAGTTGACTTTGAATGAAGTGTTATAAAACCAGGGCAAGAGATGGACTTTCAGGCCCTTGCCGTGTACTCTGCTTATGATAAATAAGTAGTTTGTGATCCTCAAGAATGTTTAAAAAGTTCCAATTAGTACTGTGTATTAGTGTAGTACTGCGTTTGGTAAAAATGGGTTTGTGATAAAAAGAATTTACGCATATAAAGTTACAATATGAAATGTGTACTGTTGGAAAAGGGTTGTTTTTTATTCTTAATGTTTAAAACATTTTTTAGAAAATGTAGAATGCAGTAGAAAAATTTACTTAATGGGATGTATTGATTATGAAAAATTTAATATTAAGCTTAATATTCTTGATATTTCCAATTTTATAAAATGTTTAAAAAAAAGTTAGAAATAGTATAAACAATTGTTTTTGGAAAAAAGAATTGCTCAATATTTGCATTCTTTTAAAACACATTGAGGTAGAGCTTATTTTGTGATAAAATGTTAGGGTATAATCAATTAATGAAATGTGTACTGTTGGAAAAAATGTTTTGCTTTATAAGAACAGTTTTGAGTATGAAATTTCTATTTATTTTTTTAAGTAAAATTTTGCAATATGCATCCTGTTATGACATTGTGATAGAGTTTAAAACATTCATCCTGTGAAAAATGTGAGAATGTAATGTTTTGAATGTTTAATAAATGTGATAAACAGCATCCTGGCCTTTTTAATGTGTTGTATGTAGTACAGATTTGCCACCATAAGGTACAAAAGGCTTGTCACTGGGGCAGTACCCTTAAAAAAGACAAATTTGTACCTTTTTTAAAAGTACATTATGGTACCATAGCACTAAATGGTACAATTTAGTCAGCAAAGGTACATATTTGCCTTTGTAAGGTACATACTGCAAGGGTACAGATATGTACCCATGTGAAAGGGTACAACGGGTGTACCCTTGAGGGTACTGCCCCAGTGACAAGCCTTTGTACCCCTGAAGGTACAAATTTTGCACATTTTTTCTGACAGTGTACCATATTTGTACCTCTCCAAAGTTGTTTATGGTTTAGAACCTTTTAGAACCATTTATTAAATATGTTAAACAGGTTTTTTTTATACTGCATGACTTTTATACTGTATTTATGTGTACAACATTTATGTATTGAAAGGGAATTTACATATAAATATGTTTAGTTATAATATATTTAAAAGTTTTTATTTCTTTATATTTTAACTTTTTATCTATTTTTTTATTACTCTATTTTAGTATTTTAACTTGGTTTAAGTTTCATCATCTAATATGTATGCATTTTTTCTGCTTTATTTCAAATAGTCAAACTTATTTTGTAATTCTTCTGTGATAGTTATATTTTATTGCTTAATCTATTTTTTATATTTTATATTTTTATCTATTTTATTAATTATTGTAATTTTAGCACTTCAACTTGATTTAAGTTTAATCTAATATTTATATTACATTTTCTGCATTTTTTAATAACAAAACTATATATAGTAATTGTAATGTGACTGTCATTTTTTTATCATATGTATTTATTAGTTTTAGTAATTTTAGTATTTAAACTTGATTTAATTTTCATCTAATATGTATATTACATTTTTTCTGATTTATTTCAAATAGCAAACCTTTATTTAGTAATTCTTTTTGGATTGTCATATTTTGTTTAATCTATTTTTATTTCTTTATATTTTATATTTTTATTTATTTTATTAATGATTGTAATTTTAGCACTTCAACTTCAACTTGATTTTAGTTTAATCTAACATTTATATCACATTCTCTACATTTTTTTCTTTTAAATAACAAAACTATATTTAGTAATTGTGATTGTCATATTTTATTACTTTCAATATATTTTTATTTTCTCATGTTTTCAATTTTATTGGTTTTACTAAATTTAGGTTTCATCTAATATATATATATATATATATATATATATATATATATATATATATATATATATATATATATATATTGCTTTATTTCAAAAAGCAAAACTATATTTAATAATTGTTATGTGATTGCATATTTTATTATTTTTAATCTATATTTATTTATTTATATTTGGTCTTTTTATTTATGTATTAGATTTAGTCATTTTAATACTTAAACTTGATTTGGTTCATCTTACATTTATATTCCATTTTTGCTTTAGTTCAAATAGCAAAACTTTATTATTTGTTATGTGTTATTTTTCAATGTATTTGTATTTCTTTATATTTTATTAATTTTAGTATTTAAACTTGATTTAAGTTTCATCTAATATTTATATTACATTTCTATTTTTAATTTCTTTATATTTTATCTTTTTATATATTTTATTAGTTTTAGTAATTTTAGTACTTTAGTACTAGTTTCATCTAACATTTATATTAAATCTGCTTTATTTCAAATAGCAAAACTTTATTTAGCAATTCTTATGTGATTGTCATATTTAATATTTTATTGCAATCTATTTTTATTTTTTTAATATTTTTTTTAGTAATTTTAATACTAAAACTTGATTTTATTTTAAATAGCAAAACTTTATTTAGTAATTGTTATGTGATTGCAATATTTTATTTTCAAATCTATTTTTAGTTCTTTATATTTGATCTTTTAAACTATTTAATTAGTTTTAGTCATTTTAATACTTCAACTTGATTTAAGTTTAATCTAATATTTATATAACATTTTACTGCTTCATTTCAAAAAGCATATCTTCCTTTAGTAATTGTTTTGTGATTGCATTATTTTATTTTTATATCTATTTTTGTTCTTTATATTTAATTGTTTAATCTACTTAATTAGTTTTAGTCATTTTAGTACTTCAACTTGATTGAAGTTTATTCTAATATTTATATTACATGTTTCTGCTTTTTTTTCCAAAAAGCAAAACTTTATTTAGTAATTATTACGTGATTGTAATATGTTATTTTTAAATCTATTTTTAATTGTTTATATTTGATCTTTTAATCTATTTAATTAGTTTTAGTCATTTTAATACTTCAACTTGATTTAAGTTTAATCTAATATTTATATTACATTTTGCTGCTTCATTTCAAAAAGCAAAACTTCATTCAGTAATTATGTGATTGCATTCTTTTATTTTTATATCTATTTTAGTTCTTTATATTTGATATTTTAATCTACTTAATTAGTTTTAGTCATTTTAGTACTTCAACTTGATTGAAGTTTAATCTAATATTTATATTAATCTTTTCTCCTTTATTTAAAAAGCAAAACATTATTTAGTAATTGTTATGAGATTGCATGCAATATTTTATTTTAAAATCTTTTTGCAAATTTTTCTTTCAAATAGCAAAGCTGTATTTCGTTATTTTTATGTGATGGTCATATTTTATTATTTTTTATAATATTTTTTTTTTTATAAAATACTTCAGCTTAAACTTAAGATTCAAGTTTTATCTAATATTTATATTACATTTTTCTGCTTTAGTTCAAAAAGCACAACTTTATTTATTGTTAACAATAACAGCACTGATGCTTACACATCTAACATTAATAGTGCTCAGAAACTATGCTAGCTAATCATATTATTACCTGATGATATTTTAATAATTTGTTTTGTCTTTATGACAGTGAATTAAAAAAAAATTGTTTTATTATTAAAAGATCCCCTCAGACAGACACCTTAAGTGTAATGGCAGTGCTATTTTGGACCATCATGTGCTAAAAATAACTAAAATCATCTAGTTTCATGGATAATTCAATGCCCAAAGTTTCGAAAGACCTACAAAACAAAGTGTTTTAGCTCAGTTTGCTGTCAAAGAATGAATAAAGGAAGGCGTGTACCTTCCCTTCACTGAGAACAGGGACGTCACAGAACAAATGACGTGACTCATCCAGCAATACCGCAGTTCTCATCAGTCTCAGCAAATCAAATGCCAATCAGCTCAACAGCGCTTCTGACGGCATCTTAAACTATGAGTTAATGGATGACAATCACACAACAAGCCCTGTTGGTCCGGTCTGAATGGAGCCTGACTTCTATCTCCCCTCTATTCTCTGAGCTATCACTTCAACAATGCTATTTTGAGAAAGGACCCTGATGAACCTTTCCTTCTTTCAATAGAAAAGCGTTCCGGACAAAGCTCTGCCCAGGGAGCCATCTTATCTCCGATGGCAGTGGGCAGAATGGGGAGTGTGTCGAGACAGGAAGTGTTTGTTATTTCCTGCTGGGCGGTCCTCCACGGGCAGGCAGGTCTGTAATGGTTTAGCCTGGAGTTGTTGAGACACTCGACGAGACACTAGCAATAATGGTCATTTCTTTGATGTCCGTTTGTTTCTTTCTCATTTCATTCAGCACTCTCTTCAGCCTTCAAACCAGCTCTTCCCTGCCCATATCCTGTGTTTTCATTCTCTCAGGCAGAATCTCTCTCTTTTTTTCTCCCCCTATCTTTAGAAGTCGGAGGACTGAGTGCCTGTCAAACTGGCAGATCACCATGATTTCATTGGCCCATTTATTCTTCCTATTCGCTCAACCGTGTTCTCGGTCTCTTCCCAAACCACTGACTGATTGAATTCAGTTCCTCTCTACAGTCAGCTAAACACGACTGTATGTCTACAGCTTAATGCTGCTCAGTACACACAGAGTTTGGTTATTTATCAGAGTACAGAAGTTAATCTGTCCAACACATACAAAAAAAACAACAACAATCAACGGCCATCTTGGAAAAACCATGCAGCTAATTTCTTAGTAGGAAGTGTGCATACAAATACAGCTCCTATCGGCTTGAATGAAGAAAGATGTTAGAGACAACGGCACTTTTGAATTTGCTCATAATTATTTCACAGTATGGGCTTATTAAAGAATTAACTCACTTCCAGAATAAAAAAATCCTGAACATTTACTCACCCTCATGTCATCCAAGATGTTCATGTCTTTCTTCCTTCAGTTGAAAAGAAATTAAGGTTTTTGAGGAAAACAATTAGGATTTTTCTCCATATAGTGGACTTAAATGGGGGTCAATGGAGTTGAAGGTTTAATAGCAGTTTCATTGCAGCTTCGAAGCAGAGCTGCACGATTAATCGTTAAAAGGTTGCGATCTCATTTCTAAATGACTTCATGTGTCTATTAAACCTTTTAACATTCACCAAAACATTCTCATCTGTGTTCGCACCGCCGACCCCTGACACAAAGAGCAGTTACTATGTTTAGGTACAAAACAGCTTCACAAACTTTCTTCTTTTCAACTACCCAGTGTTATGGGGGGTGATATGGCAAAAATATCATATCACAATTTCATGATTTTATCACTATTCTTTGTCATGTTGGTTTTAGTATTTTACAAGTTGTCTGAGCAGTACAGCCAAAATAATTTCCTTATTTTAAAACCAAAGCCTTTCAAGGTAACAAAATATAAAATAAAAAGATTTGCAGGCGTTGAGGCCAAAGTGGGCGAAGATATAAATCTTTGTCATTATTTTATCTTTATTAAAAAATAAGAACAAAGATAAATAAAACAAACAGTGCTTTAATTTACAGGAACAGTAGGTCTATTTAGCAGTAGCATTCAAGAAATGGAATTAACAAATATAAAAATAAAACACTATATACATAAATTATTCATTGACTCTTAATAATGCAACTGTATTAAAGTTCTTCAGACAAGAGCTGTGAGTGATTTTTTGTGTTTTGTTTTATTAGTCTATCATCACCCAAAACTGACAATACTATCATCATTTACTCAGTTTTTCTTTTAACATAAAAGGTGTTGAACATAAAACTTATTTTGAAGAATGTGGGTAACCAAACAGTTGCTGGTCCCCAGTTACTTCCATAGTATTTTATTATTTTGTTTCCACTATTAAAGTCAGAGGGGACCAGCTACTCTTTTCCACATTCTTCAAAATATCTTCTTTTGTGTTAAGCACAAGAAAAAAATTAATAGAGGTTTGGGACAACATGTGAGTGAGTATTTTTGGGTTAACTGTCCCTTTAATGACAATCAGCAGCATGTTTAGTTCTGTCGCTTTAAGAGCTGCACGTATCTAATATACAGGCATGCAACTATTTTTATATATCTATTTCTCTTAACTGTTTACTTTCAGTTTAGACATAACCAACTGTGTTTATTTGTGATCCTTGTGCGTTTTTGACAGTATTAGCAAATCAGACACGGAAGATAGCTTAGTCCAGTAATCAGGCACTGTTTGACAGGACAAAATAATGCTATTTAACTGGCAAGGCTTTAAAGCACATGCAAATAATGTACTTTTGTGATTGTGAATAAATGCAGTGTCCTGTGAGTGAATGTATGTCGTGTTGTACAGTATATTGAGACAGAGGCACGCTATAGCATGAAAATACGATATTTTTTTCAAAAGCAGATTGTGGAGACATTTTAATCATCCACGATCAAAAATGATCATATCGCACACCCCTACCCAGTATTATTTCTGTCTTATAGTCATTCATATTATCACAGAAATACTGGAATTAAAGTTTAGATATACTAATGTCAATAGTACCGATCAAATTAGAGCATGTCATCTTTTGAAAGTAACTGGCGCTTCAAATAAGGTTTGAGTCGATTGCATTGTTTTGTCACAGTTGGCAACAGGTAACTGTTAAAAAAAATATTTGTCATTGAATCATTCATTCAAGAGATTCATTCAAAAATGCTGATTCATCTAGTAATGAAACAAGTCAAGAATTTATGAGTAAGTCATTGAATCATTCATTCAAACCACTTATTCATTCAAACCACTTTAATTTTAATATTAAAAATGGGTGTATTAAATATATTATAATAATGTTTTAAAATGTTTAATAATTCATTCAAATTAATTAAACACTTTTAAACAGACTAAAGCAATTAATATTGTCACATATTACCTTGTTTAGTTCAGAATCGTGGGAGAATCATGATCTGTATTTGAGACAAAAAAAAGGTGATTCCCAATTTATCTAGAATCATGTAGCTTTACTACAAAGGGCTCTACACAATCCCAGCCGAATCCCATTACCGAAATCATGTTGGAAAGATTACACACGCTTAGTTCTTTGTTTGCATACTCCGGTTCAAAAAGGTAGGGTAGGACGTAAAACTCCATTTCATTTTTTTTTTCTCTAACTTCAAAATCTTCCAGCATCATTGTTTAAACTTTTTTTGTAAAAGGGCATTTGACTTTCTTTGCAAGTTTGCTTTGTAAACACTGAGTCAGTACTTCCACCAACATCACACGTGACCTTTTCAATTTGACTACATATTGTCAAGCTATTTGTGGTTAAAAAGTATTTTATTTGTATTTTTTAGAAAATGACTAATCTTTTTGCTAGATAAGACCCTTGTTCCTGCTGAAGCTGCATTAAAATTGCATTTTGGACCTTCAACTCGTTGGCTCCCATTGACGCCCACTATATGGAGAAAAATCCTCCTGTTTTCCTCAAAAAACGTAATTTCTTTTCGACTGGAGAAAGAAAGACATTAAAATTGGAAGATAAGAGGGTGAGAAAAAGAACAGGAAATTCTAAAATTTATTCAAGAAACAAACAAAACCTTTAACTTCTGTTTTCAAGTAAGTTTAGATAGAAAAACAATGCTTAATGTTTCCTATCTAGCTAAATAAATAAATACATGGCCATATTAAAATGTAATATGTATAGTCAGGATCACAAAATAACCTTATTAGCTTAAGCTTCTCAACTTTTAAAAGAAAGGTTCCCATTTCCCATATCATTTTGTTGTTGTTGTTTGCATTAAAGGTCCTCAAATGAAATCTCTTGGCACAAGCTATAACTGTCTGTCATACTGTAGAAGATTTATGCAAATGGACAGACTGTGTAAAATGCCTTTATCCTCAAAAACCACTAACAAAACTACACAAGGTGAAAGAAAATATAATCCAGACTACATAAATATGGGTGCAATCAATAAGAAAATAGTCTGTGCTAACCACAATGCAGTCTGTGCAGTGAATTGTTGGCTGCCAAGAGCATTAAATCATCAAAACTCAATTTAACAATTCAAACAATTTTGAAACTGTATTTGTTCGCTGCTAGGCGTCCAATGTAGAGGCTGCTGAGCATCACTGATTCAGGTGACTCATTCCCGCATTTAAATGCAGCTGCAACACTCAAATCTTGGCAGTGTATACATATTCTAGGAGGGATGGCAAAAAAAAAAAAAAAAGATGTTAAAGAATGTCAAACGTGACAGATTTAACATGCTAGGACACCGAAGCTGTTCACATTAAGCAGAAGAACCCTGACGGGACCGTCAGACCCACTGCTGGCACCAAAGGATCTCATTAATAACTATGATGGAGTTGCACGCAGAGATGCAGTGCAACTCACATACTGTTACATTGGAAAACAAAAGATATTTAAAAACACAACTCAAACAAAAGTGTATGTTTAAATTTGTACATATCACGTTAGACATTAACTAACACTGGCTGCCTCTTTTCTGGATGAACAGCAAGATTAGAAAATGTATCACTATCACTCAACCACATGTCAGACTACATGCACATCACTTACCATCAGAGGACAAGGTGAAGACTTCTTTGGGAATGAAGAGTTTGTCGTCTGCGGAACGTGCCCAGTCTTTCATTCCTCTCCTTCCCTTCATTGGGAAATTGATATCACTGGAAACAGCCGAAACGGGTTCTCGCTGGATGGTGATTACTGACAGAATCAGAGAAAGACAGATTAACAGTTTTAAAAGTTCAAATATTAAACGTTTCACAGAAGAACCTTACAGAGATCTGCACTGCAGGACAACATGACCTTTATCTGTAGTACTTTTGCGGATGCCATGGGAACTTACTGAGGTTGTTGGTGACGACCAGAAAGCTCTGGAACGGCTTTTGAGCCTCGCCAATTAGATGAATGAAGTCTTCCACAACTCGCATCAGTAATACAGAACCCGGAGAGACCTAGAAAGAAGTTACACGATCACAAAAATACACATGCAAAAAGAAAAAAATAAGGTTTAGTTTGGTTTTAGATATAAACTTTGAAATATTAACAACCTTTCATAAAGTGTGGGGTCAGTAAATTGGGATTGGATTTTTCTGAGAGAAATTAATACTTGTATTCATCAAGGATGCATTAAAGTAATCAAAAGTAGCAGTAATTTTTTTTTAATGTTACAAAAGTGTTCTTTTTTTAATAAATGCTGTTCTTTTAAACTTTCATCAAAGGATCCTGAAAAATTCATCACTGTTTCAAACCAAAATTAGCAACTTTTTTCAACACTGATTGATTATTAAAGTAGAAAACATTTTTTTCAGTGCTAAATGCTGCTTTGGTGAGAATAAAAGACCTCTTCCAAATATATTAAAAAGTCTTACCGGCCTCAAACTTCACATAATAATGCTCACAATTCCCAGACAAACACCACTAAATGCCAATAAACAGTTTATTGCAAAAAACTAAACTTTAGCTAATAACTGCCAACAGTAAAAGCTGTTTGTTACTGAAAAAACGATAAATTCTGCCTTCAAATATTTTTCATTCTCAATGCAATTTTTACAGCCAAATCGTGATAGTTTATGATGCAGCCATGAAACGATGATGGAAAATAAGCATCCACGTGTGAGATGAGGCACACTATATACTGTCATCCCTCTGCTCTCCGCTCTGTCATGTTTATAAATTGGCAACGGGTTTTAATTTACTAGTCCTTTGTTCCAGAAAACAGCGTGCCACTTGCACATTTCACAGTGAAGTTCATGAGAACACGAAGCCCATTTCTCAATCTAATTGGAATTTTACTCTTCCTTCATGCGTGTGGAAAATAAGCCATTTGTGATTGTCTGTTGAATCTGGTGTTGCTCTGTGCCATAGGGGACTCCATTTATAGTATTTATAGACTTTTGGTTTGAATTTATCCCAAATTAAACGTATTGTAATATGTGGCAGATGGTGATTTTATATGCATCCAGATGAAAGACAAAGCAGATTGGCGCTCGTTGATGGTTTGAAATAAATAGGAGTGGAACTGACATCATTCTTTCCAAACAGGCTTCTGGTATCTTTCACAAAACGACCTAATTTCTTTAGTCAGAGGAAAATATGCTAGTTGACTGAACATCTTTATCTTGGAGGTTGACTATATTCTGAAACATAAAGTACCATAGCTTTGAAACATTAATAAGTAACATTAGATTTCGCTCAAACAAACATGGTTCATGTTACATGTACAAAGAACATGGTATAACAATGAAACCATATCCAAACAACATGATATCTCATGGAAATGTACCAAGAGATGCATTTCGAAATGTACCATGGTCTATTGTTTAGGGCTGTTACGAATCTTCGATTCGTAACGTGTCGAGTACCCAGAAAATACTGAAAGTGGTGCATTCCATGGACAAGAATCCATGAAACGCATTATAGACTGTTTTCTAAGACTACATTATATATTAAACCCATTTAAAAATAATAAATTATGAAAAAAAAATCATGGGTTATGTTAATCTCAGAGCGCCTCCGTTCACAGTAAATGCTGCTCTACACAAACAGTGGAAACGAAACATATGCCATTTCATCAAATTTGTAAGGTAAATTATTTATAAACCTCCATCAACACAGGACAAATACATCAGTATCTTTCTTAATATGATAACTGTTCATCGCAATTTCAAAATAAAAGCTTAAACCCTCACTATAAGTTTACACGTTTTGATGTCCACACACTCAGGAAATTTCAGTGGAGGTAGCATTTCTGGCGTAAAGTAATGGCTAATTATTAAAGATTAAGTGGACATTTGAACTAAATGTTTAGTCAAAAGTGTAAAAACAATCGTTAGGCCATTGGTGCCCTCTGCAGGCCATGTATATGCATTATTTCTATTATGTATTTTTAGCTTTGTTTAATAAAATCATATGACTACTTGCATTTGATACTTTATTTGAACAAATTATTATTGACTTATTGCTATTATATATATATGTACTGTAAGTGTCCAGATGGTGTGACAAAGCACTGTTACTGAAGAGCAACAAGCCTAAGACAATCACAAACACAAGAACACACACACTGCTTATTCACTACCAGACATATAGTATTGCTATTATTATGCATGAACCTGAACACGTGTCATGTTTATGTAAAAATTATGTTACTGTTTTTAGAACCTCTGTAACTGAAAAATAAAACTCAAGAGTATTGGTACAAAATAGATAGGCTCTGATAAAACAGAAATTTTGTACATACAGTATTTTTCTTTTTTAACTAGACATATATTCCTATTTTAACTAGACATATATTCCCATTTTACAGTCAAAATGAATTCAGTATCACCCCTATTTACTTTTCTGCATGTTCCTGCTTTTACTACGAATAATCAGTGTAAGGTATTCGAAAGAACCAAGAAAACTTTGAATCAAAAAAATTGAAAATTTTAATCAAAATGTTATAACTTGAGTTTTAGGCTACTGGAAAATGCTGTCAAGTGCTAGATGCAGTGACTAAATGGTCATTATTTAAGCAAACTTGCATTGGTAAATTGCTCATTTTTCACTATCCAATCAGTTCCAGATATACAGTATACAGCTGAAGTCAAAAGACACATACACCTTGCAGAATCTGCAAAATGTTAATTATTTTACCAAAATAAGAGGGATCATACAAAATGTAATATATGAAGTGTATGCACACTTCTGAATGGGGTTATTTTTATAAAATGATCACTGATGCTTCAGAAGGAAACACAATGCATTAAGAGCCAGGGGTGTAAACTTTTGAACAGAATGAGAATGTGTATATTTGTCTTATTTAGCCTAATATCATATCTTATTTAGGTCAGTACTAAATAAAAATAACACACATTTTGAATGATCTCTCTTATTTTGCTAAAATAATTAACATTTTGCAGATTCTGCAAAGTGTATGCAAACTTTTGACTTTAACTGTGTTACTGAAAACTTTGGTCAGTTTTTTCACATTTGATTAAAAGAGGCATTGGATACATTTATTATGCTACAAAATATTTTTTTTTTTCTATTCATTTCTATTCATCACAGAATACTGAAAAAAAAACATCAGTTTCAATAAAACAATTAAGATAAAAATCACAACTGTTTTAAGTTCAAGTTCTACCCTAATATCCTGTTTCATTGTCACATAAGTGACATTTTGGTAAAATGCGTAAAAGTAAAACGTATCCAAAAAACCCCCCACAGAATTTCCAAACTTTTCACCACTTTTTCTCCACTGTCCCCATCTGTCATTGTTGTATAAATGGTTTACTTGTAGTTTTCCACTGGGAAGGAAGAAAATATTTTAACATAAAAAATGACACACTTCCCCTTTAATTTTCTGGCAGACAGAACGAGTATTGAGAGGACATTGTGAACACTCCAGCAGGCTCACAGAAGAAGATGATTATTTACAGAGCAGGGAGAGCAGGAGGTGTGTCAAAGATTTGCCTGCTCAACTGTGCTTTAACACCAAAATCTGGCTCAGTCACGCTGAGCTAAGCACCTGGCACCCGCATACGTACACAAACATAAACGTTCACCGGAGTCACGAGCATGTGCCGCACAGACTTTGCGCCGTATGCGACCATTAGTCACCATTACCTGCACATATCCCACGTCTAGAATTTAAAAAAAGAATTTTACTTGCACATGTATGAATGAACCTTAAGACATTTGCACAGGAAGTGACATCAGCGACTACAGTGCAATTCAATAGCAGTAGGGTGCATTATGGGAGCAGAAGGGCTCCATGGCATCAGGCACTCATTTTGGCATAGCAATAGCAGTTATGACTCATAATGGCAAAACATATTCCGAATATGAATAAAGGCATATTTTGGATGGTTGGTAGGGCAATGATCACTATGCATTTGTTGAGATTTTTAAAGGTATTTGGCAACTGACACTGATGGCCGCTAGAACTCTGGACTGTGAAGCATAACTATGCCATAATTTGTCAGTTATTTGACATTACCAGCAAACGTGCTCTTGAGTGAGTCAGAATATGATCTCCACCAGTTAGTTCAGGCCTCAGGGCATGAGTGGGTCTTCATCAGAAAAAAATAAGGCTTCATGGATGGTTGAGTTGAGAAAAGTTTATTACCATGCAGAAGTGTCCTGGTTTGACATCGAAGTCACCATGGACCTCACTGCACAGCATCTAAAGTCAAATAGTGTGTAATGGAGCGGTGTAATGCAAAGAGGCAGCTCTAACAGCACATCCCTTTCCCAACACACCTCACAGTCGGCTTCTATTACATCCAAAGCCAGTCTGATTACATCTGCTGTTAATCTGAGAGATCAGACCTGGCTTTGATGACACAGCTCTGTCTGAGGGGAAATTAAAACGGCACAGATATGAAAAAGTTGTGCTCTTCGGTCGGATATTTGCAGGTGTATTGCGAGGGCCGAGGAAGGACATTTTACCTGATGAGCGTCTTCCCACTTCTCAAGGTTTTCAATGTCCAACATCAAGCTGATAATCTGGAAGAATTTCTGGGGGGAAAAATAGTGAAGACAAAAAGATGAAAATTGTGTGATGAAAGAATGCACTTTGATGTTGTGTATGTGTTACACTGCACTGTTAAAAAATACATACTACATATTTAAAAATATATTTTTATTTAGTACTTTGTCTTGTTTTCTAGCAAATAAAAAATCTAGAAATATATCTATTTGAAACAATATATATATATATATATATATATATATATATATATATATATATATATATATAGTGGCAGTCTAAATTATTCATCCCCCTTAACCTGTAAGATATTTTGCTATTAGAGAAAGTTAATTAATACACATTTGAGTAATTCTGAGAATGTAAATTGATGAATAATCAGTCCCTCCAGAAAAACGCGGCGTTTTTTTGTGATTGTTGCGGGCAAAAATCCTTGATTATGCGGCACGTTTTCTTAGAAAATGCGATTGAATATGCGGGATATTTATGCAATTTTATGCGATGAAATTGCGGGAACTTGCAAAAACTGCGGGAACTTGCAAAAACTGCGGGAACTTGCAAAAACTGCGGTTTGATGAAAAAGAGAGAAAAAAGTGATTCCCCCAACACCCTGTTCTCACTAGGCTACTACTTTAATGTAAAGAGTCATTTCTTATTACTTCCTATGAGCAAGCATACTACATCGCATAAAGTGCTGGGAATATTTAAGTTCTCATCTTGTTTTATTTCAGACCTTAATAAACACATAGCTCAAACTTACAAAACATTGAGTCAAACAAGTTCTGTAGCTTAAAAATGAATAAATAAAATATAAAAAAAATAAAATGTGTGCTTCCTGTTTAACAGAGGTAGCTGAACAAAACAGACATCTTGTTAAAATATTGTTGGCAAATGAGAACGATTTGCGGGCTTCATCATGGTTTCATCGGCATCGCAGGGTTTGCAGCTTTTCAATAATGTCGCGTAATTACGTCACTTCATAACGTTCCCATGGCAACAGGGGAAATGGCTGCGCTTGTGTGAAGTAAATGTAAAATTTTTCAACTTTCTGCTAAGATATATGTGACTTTTTGCACCGAAAATGCAGGGATTATGAAATCATGCAAGCCGCATATTTTGCGGAAATCTGCAATTTATGTGGCGAAAGTGCGGCGTATTTGAAAAAATGCGTCCCCCGCATAAATATGCGGACTTTGGCTGATTATGCATGGAATTATGCGATCGCATAATCGCGTTTTTCTGGAGGGACTGAATAATGAAAAAAAAAAAAAAAAAAAATCAAACTGGTTTTAAACGTTCATGTTCGAAATGATTGCACCCCCAAAAGTAAAATTTGGTGCAGAATCTTTTATTCTTTAAAACCACCAATAAACGCAGCTTGAAGTGCTTAGAAGCTTCTGTCACCTCTCTACTGCAATCTTGGCCCATTCTTCTCCTGAAAAAAGCTTTCAGATCCCTGATAATCTTTGGTTTTCACTTTGCCACTGCTTTCTTCAAATTCAACCAAACATTTTCAATAAGAATTAAATCTGGAGACTGAACAGGCCAGTCAAAAACATTCTTTGACTGATCCCTAAATCAAGCATAAGCAGATTTGGATGTTTACTTTGGGATGATTGTCCTGCAGGAAAGTCCATTGATCATTAGATTCAGTCTTTGCACTAAAGGCATTACAGTTATTGTCAAAATGGCCTGATACTTCAAAGAATCCATTATGTCCTTCATACGGTCATGATTTCCACTTCCTGCTACAGTGAAACAACTCTATAACAGGACTGGCACACCTCCAACTTTGATGATAGAGATGGTGTTTTCTGCTTATAAGCTTTGCCTTTTTTTGCACCAGACGCTGATCCATAGATCCCAAAAGGTCCAGTTTGGTTACATCACTCCATAAAACATTCTTTCAGAACTCCACATGTCTATCCAAATTACTTTTAGCATGTTCAAATTGGCCTTATTATTCTTTTTAGTCAAAAGTGATATTCGGCAGGATGCCTCAACATGAAGGTCTTGTCTAGTGTTCTTCTTATACACTGAACTGAACCCCCCCCTTTGTCGGGTCATCTTGCAAATCTTTGGCTGTACATTTTTTTTTTTTTTTTTTTTCTGTTGCTCTGATCAAACATTTTATAATTTTGTGCTTTTTTTGTTCAACACCCTCAAAGGTTTTCTAGTACAACACACTTTAAACTAAGAAATAAGGATAACAGCTGTTTCTCTAGGAACTTTTAATGTCTTGGAAATCTTCATGTAGCCATTAGACTTTCTAATATAATACAACTATTTCTTCTCTATAGCTTTTGTGAGAGCTCTGTTGACTTTGCCATATTTGCTACTCAACCTCAGCACTTGCATGGGCAAAATGTATGTATGTGTAACAGCCCAAAATAATTAAGTTTTTTAAATATAGTTTATAAAGGCTTTGTGTTTTTAAGCCAATTTTGTTTGTTTCCAATAAAAATAACCTGGGTTAAAAAAACAGGGTTTGAATATTTATGACTATATATGAAAATCCTATTACTCAAAAACATAACATTATTGACATTATCACTTTTAATATGCCAGTAAACTGTTGTAGAAACTGTTTTTATGAAGTCCTGGATCTTCAGAAAAGCTTGTATTTGTAAAGTAGTGCGACCTCTGGGGGGTTGAATAATTAAGACACTTAGGATAATTCAATAAATATTCTTTGAAAATAATGATTAATATTTTTGCTTTTTAAAGAAATTAATTTAAATCCATTGCATTTAGATATTATTTGCTGGAAAAAATAAATAAAGCTGACATGTTGAACAATATATGTAATTATGAAAATGACATGTCATGCATTGATCTAAGCCTGTGTAATATGCCTGCACTGAGTACATGTACTTCTATTTAAGTCAGCTATAAAAAAGTTTAAAAAGCTCTTAAAATCTCTACAAACAGTGGAAAACATCAAAAGAAATATTGCACAGTCACAGTTTTTGTCATCTACCCATTTATTACTTGTCCCTTTACACACACCCACAGGCCAATACACACCTGCACGTCGTCAGGAGCTGGGATGTAGGTTGCTCGCTTGAAGGTGTCCGTCACATTTCGGAGAATCTCCACGGAGAATAAGAGGTCGCCGCTATAATAATTCTTACGGGACATTAACTCCAGGAGACTCCTCACGATCTGAGACATGCCCTCCCCTGCCAGGGTCCTCTGACCCTTCGCAAGATGTTCTCGCAACTACAGGGGAAGAAAAAAAAAAACACACTTTTATGCACAGACATTGATAAATAAACCTCAATAATAACCACATGAGCATGAAGTTGCACCCTGGGTTTATAAATAAAACCAGAGCGATAAACTCCAGCTACCAAATGAAATCAACAGACCAGTCTAGAACTTTTTATGCATTTTCTCCACTGGAAAGATCTGTGGAATTATGTTCATTTAAATATGGTAATATATGCTAAACTATTTGTAGCTGAAAGAATAATTAATAAGCTCAAATACATGTACAAGCATGGAGAAGGATGTGAAGAAAAGCGAAGTTTTGTGCACCCAAATAGGCCTAAACCACAAACTCACTAATATACTTTCATTTCATTCACTTAAAACAAACTAAATTAATAAACTAACGAAAAGAGAATAAATAAGCACTCTGAAATGTAGAGGCAGATTTAAAGGTAAGCCAGAAAAGGAAGTGCAAAAGAACACGCTGGCTTTGAAGCTGAAAAAAACATTGATCCGGGTCTGGAGCAAAGCGAAAGCAGTTTGAAGGTATCGACAGGCGCCTTAATCTACTTCCCATCTACAGTCAACCAAGCTGTGAGCATAACAAAGTGAAAACAACTTCTCCCTTAGAGTTCTTGTTTGCGGTCGAACGTCAGCAGACCAAGTGTTGACTGTCTAATGACAGTACTGTGAGTGCAGGAGGTGGCAGACAATGGCAATCAAAGCTAATTAAGCATTGTCTGATTATAATGAAGGGTTAGTGGACAGGTTAACAGCGCAATCAACCCCGTCACATCACGCCTCGGTCGAGACAGAATTAAAAGCCACTCGGCATTATGAACTCAACGTCAAAGGTTGCGGCCGAGGAATTAGAAAGTGTCATGAAGGGAGGATGTTGAATATGTTACTAAGTAATCAATCATTATCAAAACACAGAGGTCTCACAACAAGCGATAGAGGGTACATAATCAATATGACAGCTGTGAGACTGGTGTTGTTTCTTTTCAAACTTTTAAAGGAGACATATCATGAAAATCTGACTTTTTCCGAGTTAAGGTGCATCTAACTTAGGCTACGTCTACATTAATCCGGATACATTTGAAAACGAGTTTTCATTTTAAAACGCTCTCCGTCCACACTAGCGTTTCCAAGCGTTTTCCAAAAGTTTTTCATCCACACTGAAACGTAGGAAAACATCAAATTCGCCTTACTGCGCATGCGTAAAGCCTCCAAAATTATACAGACGTAATAAGTTTTCACGCAATTCTTCTGTCCCGGATCATTCACGGAAATATCTCATCATCCACTGACGCGTCTATATCGTGCACATTCATATTTTTTCTGAAAAGCAGTTGTCGTCATGTTTTGCAGAACAGCAACTGTGAGTAAATTTTCTGTCATCATTTTAGGACTGTAATTTGAGGAGTGTACAAGGCAAATTTCTTTAGCAGCGGTGTGACAGTGAATAGCACAGGCACAATTACTGGTGTAAACATAGATATCTATTGGTACAATATGCGTCACATGACTAAATATGCGTCATCGTTTTCAAAAGCCTCCGTTTTCACAGTCCACACTACAACGCGAAAACGGCGTCAAATTTATCCACTTTGGAGAGCGTTTTCAAAAAGCTCCGTTTTCCTTGACAAAAACGCCGTCTCAGTGTGGATGGAAGGCCAAAACGGAGAGAAAAAGATGCGTTTTCAAACGAAAAGGTATTAGTGTGGACATGGCTTTAGAAAACGTGAAAAAGGACAACCCAGTAACTTTGTTTTGGTAAGCCTTTCTCTGTACGCGTGTGAAAAAATGAGCTGCTCAGATTTCACTCCCAAGATGATGTATAAAACAAATTTTATAATATTACTGCCACCTAAATTGCCCTTTTTTATCCACAGCACCGCCATTTTGTTTTTGCAAGTGCCAACAGTGTACCAGTTCTAATGCTATGGCGAAAGTTATTTAGAGTCCCAGTCTCAAAGGAAATAATACTAATATAAACGTGTGTTTTTAACATAAACTGGTGTGTATTTGACAGTTTAAGTGCAATTTTGACAGTTTAAGTGCAATAAGACATGAAAGAGAACTTAGCTTATTACTCACATGCTGTGTGACAGCCGCTTTCTGTGTGCGTGCTTCAGATGTGTGCGCTCAAAAAATGTATATTAGAAGTTTTGGCAGAGTATCTGAACTACAAGCTGTGAAGGTACAGCCCTGTTCTGGAAAAGGGGGTGGGGAGCAGCAGCTCATTTGCATTTAAAGAGCCATGCATTAAAAAAGCATGTTTCTACTTCCACTCAAAATGGGCATTTTCAAAACGATATGATAAATGATCTCTGGGGTATCTTGAGCTGAAACTTCACAGACACATTCTGGGGACACCTGAGACTTATATTTCATCTTGTAAAAAGCGGTACAATAGGTCTCCTTTAAGGAGTAGAGATTATTAGAGTGGAAGTATCTCCAAGTAGTGGTTTTCCATTTCTTTGTGTGTGTGTTATAATGAGTGGGGATCCGACAGTGGAATTGACTCTTTTTAATGTTTTGCTGAGTGGTCATTCCAGTTTTTTTTTTTTTTTTTATCATTTGCGCAAAGTGACAGCCGTGTTCTCTCCAGCACAAACAGCCCTTTAAATACACTTTAATCTATCGCTTTTCCGTAGCTTGTTATCCGCTCTAGTGAAACGACCAAACTAAATGCAAACAAATGTCCCTGCTTCTGATATGCATTTACTGATGTACAGCTACAAGTCTGGTGTATTAAACTTTTATTACTTAATATTCAGCTGCTCATCCATGCTATGTACTGAGCTACAAAATTCAGGGTCTGACAGTAGCAGATGGAAGTTATCAAATAAAATGTCACATGTTCAGTTGAGCAACTGAATTAGTAAGTATGACTACTCCTGTATATCACTGTGTAAACTGCATTCACCAGTCTTTTTGTCTTGTTTTACAGTAAAAATATCCATGCATGCAAAATAAAATATAAATACAAAAACAAGTAAACAAATAAGCAAGTAAATAAATAAATAATAAAAAATACTATAAAATAAAAATAAAGCAAAACTGCATTAAATATTAAGACCTGTTTTCAAGAGGATATTTTTTTTAAATTAAATGACCACACATTAGTTTCATTTATTTAGAAATATAATAATAATAATAATAATAATAATAATAATAATAATAATAATAAAATAAAATAAAAATATTTTATTGAAATATTTGGCCTGAAATATTATATTGTTATATTAACTTTATTACTACTTTTGCAACTACTTTTAGTATTATTAATGAAAATTATTTAATTATGTATGTAATTAAATACAGTTACATGCTAACTGTATTTAGTAGTATAAGTAGTATTGTTAAAATATAATAATAATAAAATATATTTAATAATAATAATAATATTAGTAATATTCTTCTTATTATTATAATAGCAAAGTTATATTATTATTATTATTACTGCTACAAGTAGTAGTAGCATTCTTAGTATTATTAATATAAAATATTTTATTATGTATGTTAGTAAATTAAGAATAATAACTGTATTAATATTGGTAGTATAGTTAGTATTATTTAAAATAAAATGTATTTATTATTATTATTAATAATAACAGTGTATTTTAATTAATTTAACAACTAACAACAAAACATTATTATTATTATTACTTTAATTATTATTATTTAAGAATAAAACACACCATTTATAAAACTTGGAAAAAAAAAGATTCAAAATACTCTATTTAAATTCTTATTTGTCAGGATTATGTCTTGCTCTGTTCTGTTTTCCTAGTGTTTTCCCCCTGTGTTTCTAGTGTAATGGTTTAGTCTTTGTCTCCCCCTCCTGGTTTTGTCCATTTGGTTTGTTCTTGCCCATATTTGTATTTCCCCCTCGTTATCCTGTTATCTTGTTTGTGACCACGCCCCCGTTTCAGTATATTTAAGAGTCTGTGTTTGCACTCCCCGTTTGTCGGTCAATGTATATGTTACTTCTGTTTGTTTGGCTTCATGTGCCCGTTTCTTACTCCCGGTTTTGTTTATTTTTGTATCAGTTTCAGTGTTATGTTTTAATAAACTTCAATTATTCAGTTACTCCGGTTCTCCTCGTCCATCTTCACTCCTCAACCCGCCTGACTGTGACATTATTATTATTATAATAGCAAATATGTACTATTATTGTTGTTATTATTATTATTATTATTATTGCATCTAGTAGTAGTAGTAGTAGCAGCAGCATTGTTATTATTAGTAAAACAAACATATTTATATAAAATATTTTATAAAAATAATACTTTGATATTTAATATTAGCCTATTTGTTGTCCAATTACATTGTTATTTTCTGTAAAGGTTTGAATATTTTATAGGCTTGTGTTTTTAAAATTTAGTATTATTAGGATTATTGAGTTAAATAATAAAAAAAAAAAAATCATACAAAATTGCTTTATATTATTTACTAAAATAGTAAATAATTCTTACAAACCAGTTTCAGTTTCGGATTCCGGCCTAGAATTTTCATTTTGGTGCATCCCTTCTATTATTATTATTATTATTATTATTATTATTATTATTATTATTATAAACTGTGTATTTAAATTAATTTAACAATTAACAACAACACATTATTGTTATTGTTATTATTATTGCTGCTAAGAGTAGTAATAGCATTGTTAGTAATAAAAAATATTTCATTATGTATGTAATTAAATTAAGAATAATAACTGTATTATTATTATTATTATTAGTAGTAGTAGTAGTAGTAGTAGTAGTAGTAGTATAGTTAGTATTATTCATAACAAAATGTATTTATTAATAATTACAAACCGTTTATTTTAATTAATTTAACTATTAACAACAAAACATTATTATTTTTTCCCCATCGGTTTCATTTATTATTGTTATTATAAAACTTCTTTCAGATAAAAATCTGCAAACAAGTCTTATTATCCTATAATATGTATTAAAAGATGCTAATACTCTAACACAGACCTGACTTCAAGATAAATCACACCAACTATTTATCAAAACATTGAAAGATTGTGTTAAATTATGTGCATAAACAACTTAATATTCATAACCAAAAAGTTTCCCCATTTTGGGACATCACAGCACATCACCCACATCCATGTACTTACAGATAAATGTAAATATCTATATTCGAGTGAGACACATCGGGCGAAGCTCGGAGGACCCCAGTAAGCAACTCCATTAGCGTCCAGCAAACAACGACGACTAGCAGATCCTACAGAGAGAAGAAAGAAAAAACAGATCATTATCACCGTTGGGCACAAGCAATAACACCATGTCAAGGTTTGACAGACGCGTCCTGTGATGTTCACAGTCACACGCTTCATATACAAAGACTTGTAAAAGACTTCACTAGGATGCGGCATACGATGATAATGTCTGGGATAATGTCTGTTTTGAGCATGTCATTTTACACTGCTGTAAACTCAGTTTTGCTTCAAATTTCTGCCAATTGCATCATTCAGATCACGACCAATAAGCCTCGACCGTGGCCTCACCCCTGGTACCCTCGCTGCGATAAAAATGGGCCTGAAAAATCGCAGGCAGACGTGGAAACGCAGCCCGAAAAAGTCAAGCGAACCGTTCTTAGCAGGAATTGGTTTTTCTTTTGGGGGTTAGTGTGCATGACAGTTCGTGCTGGCCGGGATGTGCAGTTGATATAGATTACAGCTCGCCGTTGACCTCATTCAACACTCTACTCTGCGCTCCCACTTCAAAGACATCATTTATTAGGTCTTTCTGTTTTTATTAGGTAAAAATCACTGAGCGCCTTGGGTGTCTTTCTCCACTAGTATCTGAGAATTATTGCACGCTGTACTCAGAGGGCATAAATAACCTCAAAAAACTCTCCCACTGCGGAGGGAAGGGTTAGAAACTCTTGAGCCAATAGTGCAGACTGCAGAACACTCAATATATAACAGTTGAATGTCATGATGTACAAAATGACAACATGTCAGACAAAATACAGCCTTGCAAAACATCGGTTCTGATGTAAGCTCTGGGACAAAGTCTGACATTTCAATCCACCAAAATCTGACTTGATATCATTGTTATATTAACTTTCTGTGGCGGCACATATTGGGCTGTAAACATCCTCATTAAGTTCCCTCTCATACACCACTAATTCATCTCAATGGGCTTAAGAACTGAATGCTGATTAACTGTGTGGAAACCTACTTATTTTGAGCCTGTTGTGCGATGTTGGTTTTGGGAGCTGTGCGATTGCACCGTTGATGGAGTTTTATAATGTGGTTTAACTGATCATAAAATCTTTTAATAAAGCTGCGTGTCACGGTGAGAGAAGAAACAAATGTATCAGAGATTGCATTAGATATGGCGTCTTTAGCTATGGCCAAAGCAACATTAGATTGTAGTTTTAGAGTTTTATGTGATGTAGGCGGTGGCGTACTCTCTGAAGCTAATCAAGCTTGGATCATTAACTTTTCTTGAGCGGTTTTAATTTACTAGTAATTTGTCACTTAGCTGACAGTTTTATCCGGAGGAATGTACAATAATGTTTTTAGAGAAACGGTCGCCCTTGAGCAAGCTGGGGTTCAGCTGAAGTGCACAATGGTCATGGATTAATCCTGCAAACTTTCTATTCCTGGCCTAGATAGAAATTAAACCAGCAATTACTAGATCACTCTCAAAATTATCAGAGAATAATAACTTAAATTAATCAAACAAATTGGGAATAAATTGACATTATCAGTGAACGGCGACTTAAAGGATTAGTTCACTTCCAGAACAAAAATGTACAGATAATGTACTCACTAGAGGATGGATACCCGAGCCGAGCCCGACGGTACCCGACGGAACCCGACGGGTCGGGCCGGGTTCGGACAGATATTTAGAAAGGATGCTCGGGTTCGGGTCGGGCTCGGTCACCTCAGCGCGATAGTGCGCCCGTGTTATAACGGCGCTTTTTGCCCAGTGTGCACTGATGCTCTCATCTGTTGACATTTCCGTACGCTTTTTTTACAGTTGCTTAATAAAAGCGGGCTTTCCACACAAAAAAGTGCATGTGTCATTAGTATGAGTGAAAAAGGAGATTTTAACTGTGTCGGGCTGGGATCGGGCTCGGACATAAATATCTTAATGCTTGTCGGGCTCGGGTCGGGTTCGGTTACTGCTCTGTCGGACTCGGGCCGGGCTCGGACAGAAAAATGCGGCCCGATCCGCACTCTAGTACTCACCCCCTTGTCATCCAAGATCTTCATGTCTTTCTTTCTTCAGTCGCAAAGAAATTATGTTTTTTGAGGAAAACATTTCAGGATTTCTCTCCATATAATGGATATGTATGGTGCCCCAAAAGTTTAAACTTCCAAAATGCAGTTTAAATGCAGCTTCAAAGGGGTTTAAACGATCCCAGCCAAGGAAGAAGGATCTTATCTAGCAAAGTGATCGGTTATTTTGGGTTCAATACAGTTAGGGTATGTCCCCAACTTCAAAATCATCCTACATTGCTGCAGAAGTACCGACCCAGTGTTTACAAAGTGAACATACAAAGATCAAACGCCCTTTACTAAAAAAGGTAAAACAGCCTTGTAGGACGATTTTTACATTTTTCAACATACCTTAACATTTGATGTTAAAAGTATATAAATCGAAAATAACCGATCATTTTGCTAGATAACACCCTCTTTCTCGGCTGGGATTGTTTAGAGCCCTTTTGAAGCTGCGTTTAAACTGCATTTTGAAAGATTAAATTTGGGGGCACCATACATATCCATTATATGGAGAGAAATCCTGAAATGTTTTCCTCAAAAAACATCATTTCTTTAAGACTGAAGAAACACATGAACATCTTGGATGACAATGGGGTGAGTACATTATCTGTAAATTTTTGTACTGGGAGCGAACTAATGCTTTGAATGACTCAAATAAATTGAGTTTTATTTGGTTATTTGGGACCATAGAAACGTACTCAAAATATGAAACATTTTGTTCCATGAACGGCAAAGTCATGTGGGTTCGGAATAACATTAAAGTAAGTCCTCTTCAGGTGACCTAGCATTTTAGTATTTCTTATTTCTAAAATGGCTCCTACAGACCTTTAGTTCTGTGTGAAGAGAATGTGTGCAATGACGTACCAGTGGCATTTGATGGACACTTGTTGTATATCGTCTCTCCAGCTGAGGCTCTCTTCCACGTCATGGCTACTTGGTACTCATCTTTACATATTTCATGAGGTGCTGCAAATAGTATGGACCAAAAGTAAGTGATTAACCAATGAAAAAAGACTAGGATACATGTACAAACTGGCATGAAATATAAAGCCTATTATTGATGGACTGATTGCTCTCACACTGATAGATAGATAGACAGACATATAGACAGATAGACAGAGAGATAGATGATAGATGTGAATAAACAAACAAACAAACAAACAAACAAACAAACAAACAAACAAACAAACAAACATTTATATATTTATTGTTTTCCAGTAAAATATCTCAAATGTAAACTGTTTTCAATTCCCAAAAATAAATTGAAATAAATCATTTTATAAATCAGCTATATGTTTGTTTTTCAGTACAAAATGCTAAAACCTCTGCAGTTTTGTACTCCCAATAAATAAATAAATAAAAATACATACATACATAATGCATAAAATATCGGTCTTGTTTTCCAGTATAAAACTTACACTGTTTGGAATTCCCAAAACAAATCATAATATTTTTAAATCATGAGTTGTGATGTTGTCCAGTATAAAATATATAAAATCTATACAGTTTTGAATGTGAATAAACTAATAAAAAAAAGCTAAAACCTTTAGCAGTTTCACTGATTTCCAGAAGATAAAAACAAATAGAATTAATATTGTTGTTATTTAAAATGCAGTAACTGGTTAAACATTTCTTTGTTCTACATGGACCTGTTGTTATAAAAGCTGCAGTGTTATTACATTTTTTACATTTTTGAGCCAAATCTCAGAATTGTCTCTATGGTGTGACTGTCTCAAGCATGGTTCAATAAATTACATCTTTTCTAAATTAAAAAGAAAAGCATAAAAATGTTAATAAATACCTCCAGCATTGTACAAGTGTCTATTTTAGTAAACGGCAATGATTGTGTCATCCATATATTTCTGAAAGCATAGGAACTTGATACATTTTGCCTCTAAAAACCATGCCCTTTGGTGTGACACCATATCCTGATTTTAAATCAGCAAATTCCAGAAAAGCCCATGATATGTGCACACAGTAATTTTTTGTCTCAGAATTGTTGAAATATTTAATTTTTTGGAACCACTACAAAAGTGTTATGTTTTGTTGTCCTTTGGTGTGACACCCCTAAATTATATTTTTAATTAAAAACTGTATGTTAAACTGCATAAAAATAATCAGTTCTTAAATGCAATAATTACATTAATTAAACTATTTTCTGATTTTTTTTGCAGAAAACTTGTTCTGCTATAAAGTGTCATGAAAATACGTATAAAATGTGATCATTTGTTTTTGAAACATAAATAATTGAGGGAGGGAAATTAGTGGAAGAGAGAGGTCACGAATATATAGACTTAATTAACTAAATTAACCCCTTAGTGTTCCAACGTTCCACCGGCGGAACGTTTTGCATTGAGTTAAGTTTGACAGGAACTCTAAGGGGTTAACAGCTATCCACCAGATGGGAGGAGATTATAGAGTAGTCATATAGTTTTAATCTTTATAAATATAGTTTGAATATCAATCATATTTAGCTGTGCCACACATGCAGCAGGGGGGCTAGAAGAGTTTCAGTAACATACTGATTGACTAAAAGACTGAATTTTGTTGATTTTTGTTTTGATTATTTGTTTGGTAAAAAAAAGGTTGATATTGTTGTTATCAAAATGAAACATTCTTTCTCCTTTGACATGTTCAAAATGAAACAGAAATACTGAATAATTACCATTTCTGTCCTTTAGTGTGACCTAATGTCCTATGGTGTGACACATTAAAGAACCACAGATTTTTATCTCAAAATATATTATTATTATTATTATTTTTTTTAAATGATTGAATTGAGTATTGCAATAGGCGAGATATGAATATCACTCATCTTAAAATGGTAACATTTTTAGCAGTTTTGAACGGATGACAGCAAAGTTTGTCTTGAAATTGTCCAAAAAGTCATGGGAATAAAATGATGCTAATTATAATTTCATATTAAATAAATAACAGTATATGAAAATAAGTGTCTAACAATGAAGATAAATCTCTCTCATGCTATTTATATATTATTAACAGTTTTTTTTTTTCTTTTTTTTTTCTTTCTACAAATTAATGATACAGTTCAGTAAAAATGTAAAAAAAACCTTGAAGTTAGTGGCCATTATATTTTCTCAAAAACTTCACTCTACATAACTATATGCATTTCTTCTTTATTTTTTACTGCCTACACTCTCAAAAATAAAGGTTCACAGCGATGCCATGGAAGAACCATTTTTGGTTCCACAAATAACCATTCAGTCAATGATGTTTTTAAGAACCAACTCTTTCTTACCTTTTTATAATCTGAAGAACCTTTTTCACCACAAAGAACCTTTCGGGAAACAGAAAGGTTCTTCAGATGTTAAAGGTTCTTTATGGAACCATTTAGATTAAAAAAAGGTTCTTCTATGGCATCGTGAAGCAACTTTATTTTTAATTTTTAGTGTATTTGTCAAAATATATATACCCAAATAAATAAATAAATATTCGTCAGTATGTGTGGCTTTTTGTCAGTAAAATATCTAAACAAAATCATATTTTAGCAAGATACATTTTATCTAAAATGCAAAAAATATGTAAGTCTTGTTTACTTATCTCAAATTACGTTTATTTTTCTATCCATTGGCAAATTTCTTTCTTTTTTTAATATCATGTTTTAAATCTAAATTTGGTTGGTGTCTCTAGACGTTTCACTAAAACAAGGACTGAAAAAAATACTGATTAAGAAAATGAGTTTTTGCAGTGCACAAAGCAAACTCTGTGAAGATCAGCGACTAGAACAACACACATCTCTCTCCAACTTTCATTCAAAAGCTTCTTCAGAACAGAGAACCACCCAGGGGTGAGATACAGAAGGGGACTGGGTTGAAAGCTGAGACAGACGGAGAAGAGAACCCTACCTTTTTCATCTAAACATAATACACCCCGACAAAGCTATCGGACAGATTTTTGTCTTCAAGTTTCTGCCGCCATCAAAGCCCTGTGCCCCATATAAGCTCTGCGGCAGTGTCTGACATTTATTTAATCTATAGCCTCCCAAAGCTGCAGTCAACGGCGTGCTTATTAAAATCTGCTGTTTGCTGCGCTGCTTGACATGCTGACAAATCACACATAGCAGCACTTTGAACAATTCCCTTCTGTCGAGAATGACCCGTCTCAATTGAAAAAGAGAAGAAATGGAAACAAAGGAGAAGAGAGAATGTTACACTTAGAAGAAGAAAGAGAAAATGAGCGAGAGAGGCCTAAAGGATAATACACTGATTGAAAAGGGGGAAAGGAGAGAGAGACAAAAGCAAAGGGCACGTTTTACAAATAGGGTACAAATTAGGGTCTGAAAGTCTTGTTTTTTAAGCATTCAGTGAACACTTTATAATATGTTGATTATCAACATCAGATAACCACTCTTAATGATTATTTAGTTTATACAAGGTGTGTAGTTTATTCATCCTTGTTACCAAACAACAAACAGTTTAAAACCCTGAAAAAAAAGGTGCAATATTTTGACAAACTAAAGTTAATAGGTGGTAAAGATACATACCAGCAGTATTAATTAAGATATTATCCTAATATTTCACCTACCTGACTGGAAATGATAAGAACAAACAAATGTTGTCAAAATTCTTGCCCTGGAAATCCTGGTTTTTAACCACAAACGCCTTTTGTTTCTCAGAGTATTTTGCAATCTTCTTCTTGATTTGTTTTAACTTTTGGTAGTCTATAGTTCTCCAAATGGTTTTCCCGGTCAGATCGATTAGTACAGCCCAAAACAAGACAATAACTGTCCAGTTTAACCAGTAATAATCAGCAAAATATGCGAGTTTCGTTTGGTTTTAGTGGAATTTCTTTACGTTCAGTAAATGGCCGATTGATGGCGTGTTGTAAAAACCCTCTATTGAGAGATTTTGATATTTTATATCAATAAAAAACAAACAAACATGGGAATTAAAATGACAACTCTAAGAACAAAACATATTATAAATACATGTCTGTAGTATGTCAACAAGTGAAATAAATAAGCTTGAATAAATAATCAATTCATGTTTGGTTTGTTAGGATAGGACAATATTTGGCCGAGATATAACTATTTGAGAATCTGAGGATGCAAACAAATCTAAATATTGAGAAACTCGCCTTTACAGTTGTCCAAAGTTCTTAGCAATGCATATTACTAATCAAAAATTAGGTTTTGATATATTTTCAGTCGGAAAATTACAAAATATCTCCACAGAACATGATCTTTTATCTCTTTTATCTCTTTTACTCAATATCCTACCTAATATCTTATATGCCTGCAGGAACGGGCAGACAGCGAAGGGGTAAGGTGCAAAGTCTTTAATGAATCCTTTGAAATTAAACAACAGAAAACGAGAGACTGAAACACGAGGAAAACAAAGGAAACTAGGGAATATAGGAACATGGATATGCAAAAACATAAAATAACAACAACGCCGGACAAAGCAAAGAGGGAAAACAACCAACTTATAAAGGGGAGACTAACGACTAAGACAGGTGGAGCGAATTAACGGATTACGAAAAGAAAGTCCAAATATGGGCATGCAGAAACCAACATTAAGTCTGGTTTTGTGGTCCAGGGTCACATTTGTGTGGAAATATTATGTTATTTTTATATTTAGTCGAGACCAAAAACGCTGAAGACAGACTTAAAGAGGAGAAAATACCGTAGCAGGCAGATCAATCTCACGGTTCATGATGCTAGAAATTTTGCAAGAAACTCCTAAATAATTAATTGTTTTCAGAAAACTTTACATGGCATTTTCTTTTCACCTAACATCTGTATAATGCATTATAAATCAGTCTTAATAAGCATAGTGCAGCTTTGTGTACAGCAGTCACCAAAGAAACACTATCGCTGCTTAGTGTTGAGCCCTGTATTAACTTTAGTTTGTCAAAATATAATGCCCTTTCCTGCTTACTAAGTTTTTCTCTATATGATTTAGCAGCTTCCATACATGTTTTCTGTAGTTTTGGCATCCTAAATTAGTAGAACAATGTCTTCAGTAGTACATTAAAGTGATAGTTCACCCAAAAATGAAAATTTTTATCTGCAGAGCGCGTACACATGTAACGTGCCGGATGCTGAGCATGCGCTAATGACAGTGGGATATTGGTGCATATCAAAGGTAAAAAATGATATAAATACTGTTCAGTTTCTCACAAAAAACTATCGTTTCGTGTCTTAGGACATCAATGTACTGCCACAAACCGCAGGGTGTAATTTGGATTTGTGTGTGCATGTTTTTTTTTTTTTTTACTTTCAAAGGTTTGGTGCCCATCCACTGCCATTATATGACTAACAGACTGCAACAGTTTGAGTTAAAAATCTTTGTTTGTATTCTACTGAAGAAACAAAGTCTTGGATGCCATGGGGGTAAGCAGATAAACACCAAATTTTCATTTTTGGGTGAACTATCCCTTTAACCATGCAATCCATGCTGCTGTTTACATCTGAGTATCACCACAATGGTTACATATCCGGGTAACTGAGCAAAACGTGACGTAGGTGCAAAGGCTCCATTTGACACTTTAGAAAGTGAATAAGTGGGAAGTTGCAGTTTAAGCGATATCTTTATTGTATTTTATTTACAAAAGATTTAACAAATTTTGGGTTTATTTTATTTGTTTTTATTGGTTTTTAGTTGCTTTCATAGCAATATCTGGCAACACTGCACCACTGGCACAACAATGATTTTTTTTAAAAAAGCCTACGGACAGGCTACTGCTGACAAGAATCCACATTCGGTAAAGGCAAAGGCAAAAAAAAAATATATATATATATAATCATGATTGTCAAACAGATTGTCAAAAAAATAATGGATAATAACTAGCTATTAGACAACCTGTCAAAGTGGAACAAACTAAATTCCCACCTTCCATGGCGTGACGATATTTACATTTTTTAAAAGTTTGGTCACACTTTATATTAGGTGGCCTTAACTATTATGTACTTACATCAAAAAATAAGTACAATGTACTTAATGTGGTCAAATTGCATTGCAAAACACTTTTGCTTCTATTAAGGTGGGATATAAGTTAGGGACAGGTTTGGTGGTATGGATAGGTTTAAAGGTGGGTTAGGGTGTAAGGGTTAGTTCAACAGTTGTAATTAGAGAATTTAATTTCAAATGTAATTAAATATAGGTTAAAAATATATGAATACAATGTAAAAACATATATGTACACAATAAATGAGTTGTACCAAATGATTAATTTAAATGTAAGTACATAGTAGTTAAGGCCACCTAATGTGAAGTGGGACCAAAAGTTTTTTTCTAACATACAACACCACTATTCAAAATTTTGGGGTTAGTATTTTTATTTTTTAGGAAATAATTACTTTTACTTTTACTTTTAAAATGTAAAAAAGTGACAATAAATACATTATTTGTGTCCGTGTTAAATGTTAAAAATAATAATAAGAGGAAGAAAAAAATCTATTTGTCTCTTATTCTTGGAAAGTGCCGTAGTGCCATTTTTGAGGCAGACTTATAATTGGTTTGAGAGTCAGTTGCTCTGTATAGGAAATCAGTGTTGAAAAAAGAAAAGAAAAGAAAATCAGAAGAGAAGAAAAAGACAACTAATAAAAAAAAAGAAAAAAAAGATGTGCTTTGATCATGAACACTCACCTGGGCACTTCTTGTCATTGCAGGAGCGTACTTCCTCTCCAGAGCCATCACAAGGGTAACCCTGGATTCCCGTACCTTCACACATACGGAACCGCCGCTGCCAACCCGAGTCACAGGTCTTGGAGCACAAGCTCCAGTGATTCCAAGCACCCCAGTTCCCTCCACCTACACATGAGGGAAAAAAAGTAACAAAAAATATAATTATAAGGAATTATCATTGACCAATGATAATGACTTTTGAGTATGTTAAATGGTATCTTAAATGGCCCAGTATTTATCAGCACTCTTGGAATCAGGGTTATTATAGATAACTAAAACAAACAAATATATATAAAACCTAATACTTAATACCTAATAAAATAAAAACTAAATAGACATATTTAAATAAATAAATACATAAATTACAAAAACACAACAAAATGACTAAAAATGTAACAAGATTTTAATTAAAAGCTGAAAATATAAAATCTAATTCTAAATATTAACAAAAATAACTGATTCTAAAATATCACTGTTCAGCCAATCAGATTTGAGGACCGGGAATTAACTCTTGCGTAAAACAGGAAAAAGCACTCAAAAAGCGAACTGACAACCATATTTAGCTGTGGTGTGAATGTGGTCATAAAGCACCTGCATGAAGCTAATTTGTGCTTATTAATTATTATCAGGGGTGCTAACTGGCATATGCTGACACAGCAGCATATCTGTGGAACAAGATGAGCGGTGCAGACCGGTAAGTCTCTGCGGTTTGGTACCATAGACAATTCAGAGTGTTCGCTGCAATTAATTAGACCATGACAGCAAACAAATTGCAGCTGTGCACATAAACTACCTGTCAATTAAAGACTGTAAGTCCACCGGAGAGAAACTTACCCCCACAAGACGGGTTGGTGCACTCACGAGTTTCCACATGCGGCCCCTTACACTCCGCCCAGCCATGAACCGACACGCTGCACCGCCGCTGCCTCTGCTGAGTGCCGGAGCCGCAGGTAACGGAGCACTGAGACCAGGCCGCCCAGTCCAACCACTGCCCCTCCACTGCAAACACAACCAGAGAGGAAGAGAGAAATGCAGAGGTGAGAACAGAATAAGACAGTCCAGATGTGGAAGAAGGACAGGAAAGAAAATGAGATAGAAGTGAGGGACAGAAACAAACAGGAAACAGACGGTCGGAGGTACGGACAGAGAGAGACGGGGTACAGCGAGGGGTCTGTGTTTGTCTGTATCATGTGAGTTTGGAACTTGGTTAAAATGACTCTTACTTACCCTGATACAAACCTGAGAAATCACTTCAACAAACTGGATAAAGTGATTAGTAGGGCTGGGTTTTGACACAAAGTTCACAATTCGATTTGTGTTTCGATTCAATACAGATTATTTTGGACATACATCATGTACAGGCAAATTTTCTTAAGTAAAAAAAAAAAAAAATCTCTCAACTAATGCTGTAAAATATACATGAGAGTCATTTGGTACTACATTACTATAATATTGAAGGTTACAATTAAAATACTAAACTAAAGTTAACTTTAAATTACATAGGCCTAATTATATTTCTACTCCAATTTGCTTTTTGAAATATAAACATTAAAATGGTGGCTTTCATAAAAACTTGAAGGATATACTGTATTCAAACATTATAGGTGCTCCAAGATAGATAGATACAGTTGAGGTCAAAAGTATGCATACACCTTGCAGAATCTGCATATTGTTAATTATTTTATAAAAATAAGAGGGATAATACAAAATGCATGCTATTTTTATTTAGTACTGACCTGAATAAGATATTTAACATAAAATATGTTTACATCTAGTCCACAAGAGAAAACAATAGTTGAATTTATAAAAATGATGACCCTGTTCAAAAGTTTACATACACTTAATTCTGTTGTTACCTGAATTATCTACAGCTGTTTTTTCGCTTGTTTGTTTGTTTATTGATAGTTGTTCATGAGTCTCTTGTTTGTCCTGAACAGTTAAACTGCCTGCTGTTCTTCAGAAAAATCCTTCAGGTCCCACAAATTCTTTGGTTTTTCAGCATCTTTGTGTATTTGAACCCTTTCCAAAAAGATGTATGATTTTGAGATCCATCTTTTCACACTGAGGACAACTGAGGGACTCATATGCAAATATTACAGAAGGTTCAAATGCTCACTGATGCTCCAGAAGGAAAGCAAGGGGGTGAAAACTTTTTGAATTTAAAGATCAGGGTAAATTTAACAAATTTTGTCTGCTGGGAAACATGTAAGTATTTTCTGTAACTTCTGAAGGGCAGTACTAAATGATATTTAGGCAAAATGAGAAAAATGTACACGCCTTCAATATTTTCAAAAGTTTACACCCCTTTCTCTTAATGCATAATTTTTTTTTTTTTCCCTTCTGGAGCATCGGTGAGCATTTAAACCTTCTGTAATAGTTGCATATGAGTCCCCCAGTTGTCCTCAGTGTGAAAAGATGGATCTCAAAATCATACAGTCATTGTTAAAAAAGGTTCAAATATACAAAAATGCTGAAAAACCAAATAATTTGTGGGACCTGAAGAATTTTTCTGAAGAACAGCAGGAAGTTTAATTGTTTAGGACAAACAAGGGACTCATGAACAACTATCACTAAAAAAAAAAAAAAAGCTGTGGATCAGGTAAAAACAGTAAGAATCAAGCGCATGTAAACTTTTGAACAGGGTAATTTTTTATTAATTCAACTATTACTTTTTCTTGTGGACTATATGAAAACATCTTTTATGTGAAAAACCTTATTCAGGTCCATGACTACTAATATAGGTTAATTAGTCAGGATACATGCATCACAGATGGAAGAAATTTCATCATAAATTTCATTTACAAATTAATTTCACCTGCTGTTTAAACCCTGGTTAAATAATTGACATAGGATTCTACATTGAAAAATGCTTTTTTAGGATCACCTCTTCATCACTGAACATTAAATTGCAATGTATTCTATTAGAATAAACCTTGACCTGCACTTTAAAGGTGCTCGAAGTAACACATTCATTTCATGAAAATTGTAGTTTATTGGATTTCAAAGAAGACCAGTGCAAAGAAAAGACTAATTTTGTTTAATTAATTAAACAGGGATGGACCACTGAGACAAACCTAAAAGCAGAGGAAGTTAAACAGAGGCTTGATAACATTAGTGCTGAAATTTATGAGAAACATCACTTTGATGATAATAACTTTAGTTAGACTGATGCATATTGCATATTTTTCGCAGGAAAAAAAAAAGTAGAAATTAATTAAACCTTAAAAAAAATCTACTGATTACTATTCATTGTTTTCCAGGTCTAAAACACAGCAAGCACATTATGTATTTCACATTCATTTTATATAGTAGATCAATAGAGTATATGCAAAGTTATATGCACAGTACAGGTTCTGCCCGTGGTCATATCGGTCTTCTGACGGACCGTCAACAAAAACAATATCTTTTGCATAATGGATAAAACAAGGGATCAATGTGCAGTGACTATTTCTTGCTTGATTAATGAGATTTATGTTTTCTGCTGAAGTTTAATGTGAATAAATATGTAGGGTGCATGTCGCTTTCATAAGTCCATGTCGTCAATCCAAAGCCCATCGCTTATGACTCATTGAAGCATTTACTGTATGAATTCCTGCAGTGTTTATGGAGAAGGGGAAAAAAAATCACTTCTCGTATCCCAAGATCCTTTGCAAAACATCAAAAGGCCTCCATGCCTCGATGGACACATATTCCTCATGTTTGAAAGTAAGAATTGCGTTTAAACTTCATCCATCAAATGACGCCATTAATCTTCCAGCTTTATGTTTATATAATGAATGCTTTCTAGTATGCACTATCTATTTCACAGTAGGGGAGATGTTACGTCTTTTGACTTTCTGCAGCAATTTCAGTATCTGTGCATATTAACCTCTAATATCACTTTTATCTTATTTAAATGGGGGGGTTGGGGGTGGATACTCATATTTCATCCAAGCGTATCTCGATTTGATTGATGGTATGAACTGAAATCAAATTATTTCTCAATCTAATGGATTCCAAGGAAGACAGAGCACATGATGAACGAAAATGCCTGTCACCTTTGCTCTGTCAAAGCAGATGTTCGTCAAACTAAGAAAAATGTACCGTGTAACATTACTTCAAGGTAGCCACAAGACGACCACACTAAAAGGAACGGTGTAGTACAAACAGACAGACAAGTAGTATACTGTACATATAGGTGCTGGTCATATAATTAGAATATCTTCAAAAAGTTGATTTATTTCACTAATTCCACTCAAGAAGTGAAACTTGTACAGTATAATGTATACATTCATTCCACACAGACTGATATATTTCAAGTGTTTATTTCTTTTAATTTTGTTGACTATAACTGACAACTAATGAAAACCCCAAATTCATGGAGTCGATCAGTCTGTGGCACTGCTCAGGTGTTATGAGAGCCCAGGTTGCTCTGATAGTGGCCTTCAGCTCTTCTGCATTGTTGGGTCTGGCATATCGCATCTTCCTCTTCACAATGCCCCATAGATTTTCTATGGTTAAGGTCAGGCGAATTAGGATCAGGGATACCATAGTCCTTAAACCAGGTACTGGTAGCTTTGGCACTGTGTGCAGGTGCCAAGTCCTGTTGGAAAATGAAATCTGCATCTCCATAAAGTGCTCTAAAACGTCCTGGTATACAGCTGCGTTGACCTTGGACCTCAGAAAACACAGTGGACCAACACCAGCAGATGACATGGCACCCCAAACCATCACTGACTTTTGAAACTTTACACTGGACCTCAAGCAACATGGATTCTGTGCCTCTCCTCTCTACCTACAGACTCTGGGACCCTGATTTCCAAAGGAAATGCAACATTTACTTTCATCAGAGAACATAACTTTGGACCACTCAGCAGCAGTCCAGTCCTTTTTGTCTTTAGCCCAGGCGAGACGCTTCTGATGCTGTCTGTTGTTCAAGAGTGGCTTGACACAAGGAATGCGACAGCTGAAACCCATGTCTTGCATACATCTGTGCGGAGTGGTTCTTCAAGCACTGACTCCAGCTGCAGTCCACTCTTTGTGAATCTCCCCCACATTTTTGAATGGGTTTTGTTTCACAATTCTCTCCAGGGTTCGGTTATCCCTATTGCTTGTACACTTTTTTCTACCACATCTTTTCCTTCACTTCGCCTCTCTATTAATGTGCTTGGACACAGAGCTCTGTGAACAGCCAGCTTCTTTTGCAATGACCTTTTGTGTCTTGCCCTCTTTGTGCAAGGTGTCAATGGTTGTCTTTTGGATAACTGTCAAATCAGCAGTCTTCCCCATGATTGTGTAGCCTACATAACTAGACTGAGAGAACATTTAAAGGCCTTTGCAGGTGTTTTGAGTTAATTAGCTGATTAGAGTGTGGCACCAGGTGTCTTCAATACTGAACCTTTTCACAATATTCTAATTTTCCGAGATACTGAATTGAGGTTTTCATTAGTTGTCAGTTATAAACATCAACATTAAAAGAAATAAACACTTGAAATATATCAGTCTGTGTGGAATGAATGTATACATTATACAAGTTTCACTTCTTGAAAGGAATTAGTGAAATAAATCAACTTTTTGAAGATATTCTAATTATATGACCAGCACCTATATACTACAGAAATGTAAATACACAACCACATAAATGCATGTTATTATTAAAAAAAAAGTTGGCAGAATGACATTCGTAAAAATCAGATGCAGCTGCATTCTCTGTCTGAGATCATGGAGGATCTGTGTCTCAAAGCACGAACATGATAAATAATAACCATATTCTAAAGCCTCACAAACTCAATAAACATGGATAAATGTGGCTTGTCTGTCTGCGCCTCCATGAGAGTATTGGACTGATCATCGCTCATAAAATCAGCAGCCAATGAGGAGAGAGATCCGGCATATTGTGGTTGCCAGGAGAGACAGCAGCTGCAGCTGAAACCCAACAAACACAGCTGAGCATTTATAGCATCTTACTTTACTTCACAACAACATAAAGGGAAAGGGAAAAGAAATCAACTGTATAATTAAGGTAATAACACTAACTTCAGCACGTCGAATGGATACTTTGAGTATCCCTCACTTGCAATACATACATATACACAAACAAACAGATGCATCTGAGTGTTTGGGGTTGTTGCTGGGCCTTGTTTCTTTACTGGATTATTGCGGGGCTATATTTGATCTCATTTTGTATGGCTTGTGATTTTTCTTGAATCTATTTTAGCTGAATTACATAAACTGATGAGCTCATATGGCTGCAGTAAATCAAATGGAAGGTTCAGCGATGTTTTATTGGCTAATTCTGACGTGTTCAGCAAGTTGCATTTTAACCTGAGTTTGATGAATTT
>NC_133377.1:22073190-22177767 GCF_049309525.1 Garra rufa
CAATATTATTATATTATATTATATTATATTATATTATATTATATTATATTATATTATATTATATTATATTATATTATATTATATTATATTATATTATATTATATTATATTATATTATATTATATTATATTATATTATTATATTATATTATATATATTATATATTATAATTAAAATATTGTTTTTATTATTATATAAACATTGTTACAATATTTTATATTTATTTATATTTTATATTATTTGATAATTTATTTATTTACTACTAGTGTATATATATTATTTATTTATTTATTTATTATACTAGTATTATATTATTCAGAAAAGGTATCTGGCATAAAAACTTCAAAATCCAATATATTATATTATATTATATTATATTACATATTCAGTAACTGATACAATAATGATAACAACAAAAACAATGTACATTATAGTTCTAAGATTTTGCATGCATATCTTATCTGCACAGATAAGTAACAACACATATGCAATTATTAGTGAATAAGACCCACTGTGATAACAGTGCAAAGGCAAAAGATACAGTGGGGTTGAGAAAGAGAAAAGAGAGAGAATACTGACAGATGAGGAAATGGAGATCAGTACTAACCGGGGCACACAGCTATATTGCAGAGTTTGGTTTGAACCTCGGGCCCTCCACAGCCCTTGTTTCCATGCTCGGGAGCACACAGATCCTGCTCCGGGTCCGAGTGCCACGGCCACACGTGACGGAGCACAGGCTCCACGAAGACCACTCCTCCCACAGCCCATGCACTGCAAACACCAACAAAACCACCAATGGGGATGAGGGAAGATGAATGGAGGTGGGCCGAAGGGTCCTTTAGCAGCCAGAGGCGAAACCCTGCCCAGCTGAGGAATAAAACCAGGAATGCCACCAACAGACTGGACCTCAAGCATCAAATGCCAGCCTTCAGATCAAGGGTTGAGGGCAGAGAAGGAAATGAAAATGAAACAGCATGTATAACATGAATGAGACGTCACTTATCCTGTAAGAAGGAGCACCAAAGTGCAAGAGATCAAGGCATGGCTGGAGCAAAAATAGATGAAATGCACCGTTTGATCATGAAACGTGTCCAATTGATAGTGTTCCTGCCGAGAGGATTTCAATGAGGTTGTGTCCCTGAAGGATTCTTTGACTGTCAATAAAAGCGATATGCGTGCTGTTTCGTTTTATGTTGAGTGACTTCCAAAATAAGTATTCCTTAGATGAATTCTTAAACTCTTTGTAATAGAAGTCATATGGAGATGTGGAACTTTCACGTATGACTCTAGTAATCGATTCCGGCTCTGTTCCAAAATATAGTGAGAGGCTTACATTCCAGCTGAAACTAAATCTCATAAGTGATTAAGTGATTATTTTGTAACATACAAAACTTGGGCCATACAAAAAAAGACTCAGCACACACTTGTTTTCAGTTTAGGCCATTATTTAAAACTTTTTTAATTTTTTAACATTTTCATATGTGCACACACATATACACAGTGCACATAAAACTGTTTATAATCACCCAAAAAAAAAAAAAAATAAATAAATAAATATATATATATATATATATATATATATATATATATATATATATATATATATATATATATAAACAGATTTCCACAATTAATATACTGAACCTATATACTTGAATTGTTTTGCTTTACAATAAATTTTATTACAGACAATTTAAGAATCCAATTAAAATCCACTATTCATTTTATGAATTACTAATTTTAAGCATAGATATACAATATATTCACAATATTTATAAGGCTGTATTTATTTAATCAACAAAAAAAGGAAAAATGTGAAATGTTATTACAATATATAATAATGGTTTCTATTTTAATATACTTTAAAATATAATTTATTTCTGTGATGCAAAGCTGATTTTTTTTTGCATCATTATCGTGTCACATGTTCCTGCAGAAATCATTCTAATATTTTAATTTATTACTTTTATTATCTATGTTGCCAAATATTTTTTGGAACCTTTGATACTTCAGGATTCTTTGATGAATAAATGTTTTCTATCAATATAAGTCTTTGCAATTACTTTTTTTAAAAATCTTTTGAAAAAAAAAAACATATTAATTTCTTTCAAAAAAAGAAAGAATAAAAAATTTACTCACTCCAAGCCTTTGAACGGTAGTGTATATTGTTAGAAAAGATTTCTGTTTTAAATAAATTATGTTCTTTTTAACTTTTTATTCATCAAAGAATCCTGAAAAAAAAAAACTATCACAGAAAAATATTAAGCAGCAAAAACTGTTTCCAACATTGATAAAAAAAATCAGCATATTAAAATTATTTCTGAAGGGTTATGCAACACTGAATACTGGCGTAATGATGCAGAAAATTCCACTTTGCATCACAGAAATAAATTAGATTTTAATGTATATTAAAATAGAAAAACCTTTATATTATATTATATTATATTATATTATATTATATTATAATTTGTTAAAATGCATATTATATTATATTATATTATATTATATTATTTTACACAAAAAATTTATTTAATTTGTAAAAAAAAAAAAAAAAAAAAAAAAAACACTTTGAACGGTGGTGTATACTGTTAGAAGAATAGTTTTCTGTTTTGAATAAATGCAGTTGTCTTTATTTTTTTTTCTTCAAAGAATCCTGAAAAAATGATCACAGGTTCCAAAAATTTTTTCCAACATTGATAAAAAAAATCAGCATATTAGAATGATTTCTGAAGGGTTATGTGACACTGAATATTGGAGTAATGATGCAGAAAATTCTGCTTTGCATCACAGGAATAAATTAGATTTTAATGTATATTAAAACAGAAAACCTAATTTTACATCATAATAACATTTCACAACATTACATTTTTTTCTGTATTTTTGTCAAATAAACAGCCTTGATGAGCATAAGAAACTTCTTTTAAAAACATAAAAACTTTTAAACAACAGTATAAATTTATTTTTATTTTTGTTTGTAAAATACACTATAATACACTTCTGACATTTTACAGACACAAACTTGGAGTAAAGTAATCATTTACATCCTTAAAAAAGGTTATAGAAATGTAACAAATTGGGTAATAATAATAAATTAATTTAAGTAGGCTACATATATTTAAATGACAATTGTAATATTTAGTCATATAATAATCTTCTGACATTTTACAGACATGAATTTGGAGTAAAGTAATCATTTATATCCTTAAAAAAGGTTATAGAAATGTAATAAATTGGGTAATTATAATAAATTAGTTTAAGTAGGCAACATATATTTAAAGTACAAATGAAATATTTAGTCATATAATAAACTTCTGACATTTTACAGACACAAATTCGAAGTAAAATAATCATTTATATCCTTAAAAAAGGTTATAAAAATTTAATAAATAATAATAATAATACATTCATTTAAGTAGGCTACATACATGTCTTCAATGACATACGAGATGTGAGAGAAATTAAATTTTAATAAGTATAAATACAGTATATAGTACACAAAATTTGGTGTGAAATGGTAAGTTTAATATTATTTAAAAGTTAAAAATTAGCTATTCCCGATGCATTCTGTGTTTATCACTGTGAAGGAAGGTAATGCTGCCTTTGAAATTCAAATCCATAATTATGTAATACATGAAACAGTCTTTACATTGGAAGCAAGCTCTTATGATGCCTTAAAGAAGGCAGCTTACTAGCTATCTAGGTTTTGAAACCAAACTTTTGACTGTGGGTTTGATGAGATGTTATGGCTGAGGGTGTGAATGACCTTTGACAAACCACTGCAGTGCGACACAGTTAAACTAACCACAAAACCACCAAGAAAAGCCTAACTGACTCTCTTTCTTTTATGTTTCCTCTAGACTATACTATAGAGATCTTTGTAAGCAGAAGAGCACATATCCATACTAAACTAACAAGGCAGTCAACATTTGATTATCTGAGTGAAAGCAAAAGACAGACTCTAATATAAGACAAGATACATATGGAAAACTGAAGAGGAGGAGGATGGAAGGGTGGGAGAGATTGAAAAGAGTGATTCGGGTATAAGGACAGAAAGAAAAACGCATCCTGACAGAGGATGGAAGGCAAGAGAATTGGCCAGGATTTGGAGAAAGGGGGCAAAAGAAAGAGTAAGTAAAAGAGACAGGGAAGGAGATTTTGGAACGAGCGGAGGAGAGATTGTAAGGCCTCCTCAGTGTAGAGCAGGGATGTACTGTGAATTATGCATGCTGATAAATAATTGATAGCGCTCTGTAGTGCAAAGCTCAAAGGAGCCATGGCTCAGCTGCACATACAGCATGAAGAATAAAAAAAAGCATGAAGTGAATAAGAGAGAGAGAGAAAGATAGAGGGGCTGGACAGGTAGAAAAATAGAGGTACTTGTTGCTCAAACAACTTGGACACAAAAGCCCACTTTCAGAGTCACTATTAGGCAACCAGTAACAAAAAAGACATTGATGCATTTAAGCCTCTAATTATCTTCTGCAATGAAGCCATTCATAAAAATCACATTTGACTGACCTAAAAATGGCTTACAGGTTCAGGTTTTAATAGGGTTGTGGAGAATAATACTGTAAAAGCAAATAACCGTCTAATCATGCATAGTAAGTAATTAGGATTAATTTGAATAAATACATCAAATTAAACGAATAAATAGGCTGAACATCTACCCAACTTTTAATCAAATTAATTTGATTAAACAAAAATAAACAGATTATATTCCTTTTAAGCATTTTAAGGTTAGTCAAACTGTCTCACTTCACAACTGCTTTCAAAATAAAATGAAAAAAAAAAAAAAACTAAGCTAAGCATGTATCTGAACGTGGTAGTATTTTTAAATTATTTATACAGTTTCATATATACTTAAAATGTATTTAAAACATGTATCTGGATGTGGTCAAAAATAAATGTAATAAAATTAAATACAATACAATGAAATATTTGTACATGTATATATAATTCCAGAAGCAAAACCAGTTGAGAACCTTATAGGCTTTAGAGTTTCAAGGGTCTTATCTGGCTAAAAAAAAGCTAAGCATGTATCTGGATGTGGTCAATAATAACATAACATAACATAACATAACATGGTAAAAAAAAAAAAATAATAAAGTACAATAATAAATAAAATAAAATAAAATGTATATTTAAAATGCATATCCAATGCCATAAGCAAAACAAGTTGAGAACCTTTTAATATTTTATTTGCTTAAAAAACAAAACAAAACAAAACAAAACAAAATAAAATAAAATAAAATAAAATAAAATAAAATAAAATAAAATAAAATAAAATAAAATAAAATAAAATAAAATAAAATAAAATAAAATAAAATAAAATAAAATAAAATGCTTAAAAAAACTAAATAATTAGCTGTCTGAACAAGGTCAAAAAAAGAATAAATCTAGACATGGTTAAAAAAATAAAATAAAATGTAATTAAATTAAATTAAATAAAAATAATAATAATAAAATAACAAATAAAATAAAATAAAATAAAATGGATATTTAAAATGTATATCCAATACCAGAAGTAAAACCAGTTGAGAACGTTTTAATATTTTATTTGCTTAAAAAAACAAAAATAAATAAAATAAAATAAAATAAAATAATAAAATATTTGTACATGTATATATAATTCCAGAAGCAAAACCAGTTGAAAACCTTATATTCTATATATACTTGCATAAGTTTCAAGTTACAATCGGTCACAAGAACAATGTTCTTTGACAACACTGACCACAAATTTGGTGCAATGCATTTTTGAATGTGTGCAACGATATCTGGGAGATGCAGCAGAAGAGATTTTTAGCACACAAAAAATTATATGTTAAATAGTTTTAGGAGACATTGAAATGCGCTTCTTATGGAGCTTGACAGCCTTTATATATATAAAATAATAATAATAATAATAATAATAATGCAGATTTGCATGAGTCAAAATTAAATTAACTTTGAACTTCTCCATGGCTAGCAAATCACTGGCAGTATATTCTTGCCTGGACTTCCAAACACTATTTCATTGGTAGTTTTAGCGGGAGGACGCTGTTGATTGCGAGCTGTAAAGGGTGAAACGTGAGGCCAGGATAACAGCACCGATTTTGTGTGGCATGGGGAGAGGTTGAATACTGGGCTGATGTGCCCGCAGTGCTCATTGCCTCGCTATAGACCACATTATGTACTGCGGTATCCATCAAATCACTGTCTGTGCTGCCTCATGCAGAGACCCAGAGCCCGTCTATCCGCTCCCCGCAGGGGGTGCCGATTCCTCCTATGGTGGAGGAAGCGAGAGAGAAATCTAAAAACAGGTACACACTGACCACCAGACCACATAGTCAGGGAAAAAAGCAGCAAAAAGGCATTAAGGTTTGATGATGAAAGGTAGAGAAGCAGACTAGACAGAGAGAAAAAAATAAACAGGCACAGAAAGAGATGTGGTTTGGGAACCGGGCGTGCGGGGCAGACAACAATCCTCAAACCAATAGATCAATGTCCCCTCAGAGCATTTCTAGAACCCCACCAAACTCTGCTCTGTGCCTCTGCAGGCTGCAGGCATTGTTCAGTGTTGTTTACATGTCGTAAATATTATTTATATCAGTTAAGACCAACAGCAACAGCTACTGCAGTTATAACTGATGCAGTTACCCTTTAAAAAGCTGTGATGAATGAGCTATCCTTAGATCCCTGTAGTCTGATGCATCACTAGATTTAAAGGGTAAAAACAAATGCATAGCACCACCTGTTGGTTCACAGATGCAACTGCCCCTTTTGCCCTAAGATTCACTGAAACACAGTGGTTGTCAACTGGTTTTTCCTAAGGAGCCACATTTCACATGTCTTGACTCAATGAATGAAATGAACACACAAAAATATCATTAAAATCATATATTATAATATATTAATATTCCATGAACTACATAGACCAAACATTATGCAAAATAATAATAATAAAAACCGTTATGTACACCGTTGAAGTCAAAAGTTTACATACACCTTGCAGAATCTGCAAAATGTTAATTATTTTACCAAAATAAGAGGGATCATACACAGTCCACATAAGAAAATAATAGTTGATTTTTAAAAGTTTACATACGCTTGATACTTAACACTGTGCTGTTCAATGATCTGAATGACCTGAATGATCCACAGCTGTTTTTTTTTTTTTTTTTTTTTTTTTTTTTTTGTAGTGATAGTTGTTTGTTAGTCCCTTGTTTGTCCTGAACAGTTAAACTGCCTGCAGTTCTTCAGAAAAATCCTTCAGGTCTCACAAATTCTTTGGTTATCCAGCATCTATACAATGACTGTGCATTTTTGAGATCCATATTTACACACTGAGGACAACTCAGGGATTCATATGCAACTATTAGAGAAGGTTCAAACACTCACTGATGCTTCAGAAGGAAAAACAACACATTAAGAGCCAGAGGGTAAAAACTTTTGAACAGAATGAAGACAAAAGTTAAATTTACTCTGATCTTCAAATTCAAAAAGTTTTCACCCCTTGATTCTTAATTGGTTCTTAATGCATTGTGTTGAATTTTTTTTTTTTTTTTATTATTATTTTGAGGGACTCATATGCAACTATTAGAGATGGTTCCAAGAGGACCTGGCTGCAGACATACGGCGAGTGGAGCTCCACCGGAAATACATCACCTCCACCCTCAAACCGAAAATACGTCACCTCCACTAATTTTTTTTTTTTTTAAATCAATTTATACAATTCGAATACAAACTTTAACGGCACATTTCAAAACATAACACATATTGCTAGTGTTGATACATCGATTTGAAAAAAAACAACTTTATTTTATTTTTTATTATAGCATATTAATTTAGCATCGCTACAATAGCGAGTTACAACGAGGTTATCATATCATAACCAAACTACTTGTAAAATTTCAATGGATGGAAAACATTGTGGAAAACATTATTTTACTGTGATATGTACATGTTGTTATTTTGTTTAAAATACAAATTGTGATTAAGATGTTTAATAAAATAACTTCTCATTTAATGTCCAGTGATATTATAGATCTACTGTTTTATTTACTGTTTTTACTGATTTAAAGTCTTTTTGCCTCTTTTAAGAATGTGTCCAAACCATTGAACTCGAAAGCTTTTAAAACTTTTAAAATTCTTGAGTCAGTTGTACATCTTTGAGGTGTCTTTTTCTCTTCAATATGTGTAATATATTGTTGTTCTGTGAAGCTCATAACTGTATGTGATGCTGTCCTTTGTTTGTTACACCGCAATGGTTATTATTAATGATATAAATAAATGTATATATAATTTTATTTGGAAAAATACACATCATTATTTGAATAAAAAAATACTTTGTAATCCACTTAATCAAGGTGGGCTAAATGTACTTGATTTTGAAATATCTAACACTATTTCTAAAATTAAATGGATACAAAATTATGTTCATTTAAAAAAGATAAATTATGGTATTATATCCCTAATATTATGTTTGAAAAAGTAGGTGGAATTGAATTTCTCCTTAATTGTAACTTTAATATTGGCAAGCTTCCCATAAAACTTTCCAATTTTCACAGACAGGCATTATTATCATGGATAATGATATACAAAAATATTTTTTTTTCCCCCTCACAAGTGCTTAATTTGGAATAATAAATACATTACACACCAAAATAAATCTCTTTTTTTTAGTTAATTGGTTTAGAAAAAATGTTTGGTTGGTTTCAAAACTGTTGAATTCTAATGGTCACGTCCTTACCTATGCAGAGTTCTTAAAAAAAAAAAAAAAAATCATTTCATATACCTGTAAAAGAGTATGTAATGTAATTAATGCCATTCCCTCAGAACTTAGAAAATTATTAGTAAATGATATAGATAAAGATCCAAATGTTGATCTCTGTCTTAAATTGAAAGGTATAAATATAAAATAAAAAAATGTAATAATAATTATCTTAGAAAGATTTGCCAAATTTTTATTGTTCATTTAGCCATTGGTTTATTGTGATTCATCATTATTGTAATATTTAATTGTGCAATAAAAAAAGATCTACTTTCTAAAATATATTTATATACACATATAATTTGCCACGGTAAACGTTTTAATGATAAAATGTACAGAAAATGTAAATATTACGAACATGTATATGTAACTATAAATAATACAAAACGAAAGATTAAACAATAAGTTTTAAATATGCAATGTCTTAAAATTTTGCCCGGACCATCAAGGCGACCGCGTCATGCCCGGACCAATATGGCGTAACATACGTCGGAAGTGGAGGTGACGTATTTCCGTTCTTGAGTGGAGCTCCACTCGCATCCACGGTCTGCAGCCAGACCCTTCTCGATGGTTCAAACACTTGATGCTTCACAAGGAAAAGCAATGCATTAAGAGCCAGGGGATGAAAACTTTTGAACAGAATGAAGACAAAACAAGGTAAATTTACCCTGGTGTTCAAATTCAAAAAGTTTTCACCCCCTGGTTCTTAACGCATTGTGTTTCTTTCTTTCTTCTTTTTTTTATGTTTTTTTTTTGTTTTTTTGTTTTTTTGAGGGACTTATATGCAACTATTAGAGAAGGTTCAAACACTTGATGCTTCAGAAGGAAAAACAACGCATTAAGAGGTGGGGGTGAAAACGTTTGAACAGAATGAAGACAAAACAAGTTAAATTTACCCTGATCTTCAAATTCTAAAAGTTTTCACCTCCTGGTTCTTAATGCATTGTGTTTCTTTCTTTCTTTTTTTTTCTTTCTTTTTTTGAGGGGCTCATATGCAACTATTAGACAAGGTTCAAACACCTGATGCTTCAGAAGGAAAAACAACACATTAAGAGCCAGGGGTGAAAACTTTTGAATGAAGACAAAACAAGTTAAATTCACACTGATCTTTAAATTCAAAAAGTTTTCACCCCCTGGTTCCTAATGCATTGTGTTTCTTTTTTTTTTCCTCTCTCTACCTTTATTTCATTGGTTTCACCCTCATGTCATCCAACCTGTCTATGTTGGCTTTTGCCTAACTTGGCTACTTCTACTAAGTGACAGATGAATTTATAGCAAAATGCTGTAGAGACGCCCAGACTTTGACGTCAACAACAAAAGCATTTTCTCCTCTTTTTTTAGAAGCTGATAAGCCTATTTATTTTGCTACCCTAAATACACTCTATTATACTATTATATGGTTTGTTGCATTTTGCCCTATTATAAGAGACCTGCCAGTTGTAAACTGAAGATTTGACACTTACATAGTGACAAACAATAATTACAGCTGAATAAATGCATGCAAAAAAAAAAGGAAGTTTAAAAAGTTAAAATGTAAGGTCATTAAATTACCAATAGAGATAGACGATTATAGAGTATGCTGTCAAGCATAATGCACCAAAGCCGTACCAGAATAAACAATAAGGTAATTTTTGCATTGAAACTAGAGCTGTGCTCCCATATGAGCAACCACATCATCTATAGTCCTGCACAAACAGCATTAATGTGCTGCTTTACTTGAGTATTCCATTAAATTTTAGAAAGGACTCACAGCCTTAAAAAACCTTATCAGGCTCTGAAGAGAACACAAAACAAAAACAAAACAAAACAAAATAAAATAAAATAAAATAATAAAAGTTCACTTAACTATGGCTCTTATTTGACTTCAGGTCTCATGAGTCATTTTACCTGTTTGAGATAATTGAATCAGATTTCATTTATCAATAGAGCCGTAAGCTTTGAACAGCGTTTCTTCATTAAAGTTGAGCAGATTGAGTTTGGCCTAGCGCTGCTCTGCTCTGCTGCCCAGACACAATGATATGCAGCAGCTCTAGACACATCCTCAAACGTATGGAGAGGAATTTCTTAAGGCTATCATGAAAAGATTAATTTAGATTTTGGCTTTCATTGGGACCAAGGTTTAGCATTGCAGATAACTTGTGATCTCGCCATGGAAACCTTTTGACTGATATCTTTGCCTTTGTTTGGAGAAAGAAAACCACATTCTTTCATGTTCGTTACAGAGGAGATTAGGGCTAGTTGTCGCGACCAATATATATAGTATTTTTGAGTAAAAATACCAGGATTTTCTGTAGCAGTGGTTTTATATGTATCAAACGTTTCATTAATTTAGTTATTTTTGTGATTTCAGTATTCTGAACTAAAATTGTAAAACCATTTATTTAGTTTTAGTTGTTGGGTAACAAAAGTCAAACTGAAAGACATTCAAACACTGAGTGCGTTTACATGGACCCTCTTAATGCGATTATAATGAGATTTTGGCAATATTGCGATTAAACTTTTCCTCATGTAAACGCAATACTTCGATTATAATAATGCGATTAAGCTCATAATCGCAGCAAGCATAATCGTATTAACATAGGTGGCGCACGCCGATTTTAATCGAAGTATACCGGCATGTAAACACCTTAATCGCAGTATTGCCGCTTTGACCAGAGTGCGCATGCGCTCGTGACTTACACGAATGACGTGCCACGCACTTGCAGACAGGGACTGCTCTACAAAGGGGCTAGGGGGCTATAGCCCCGTTAGAATTTTTAATATCTCGATTTAGCCCCCCAACCAGCTGAGATAGAGGAGTACTGCTGTCTCGTGCTGTTTGTCACAATATCCTTACACACGCGTCATGTGAGCGCAGTTTCGTCCATTAGGCTACATTTAATCCATTACATCAGTGTTTCACAAACTTTTTTTCTGGGGACCCACATTTTAAAGTCGATAAATCCTTGTGACCCAATAAACATTAGGCCCATATAGTTCATATATCACGAAGATAATTTATGCATTAACAAAATATGTATGACCATTTTTAAGGTCATACTTCCACTTAACTATTTAAAAGAGATACAGATATTTGACAAAGCACATTTTTTTTTTATTTAAGTAAAATGCAGATTTGCAGAAAATGCTGTTTAACACAAACACAATATTTATCTGTTATTTTGATTTCAAATCCAAAAGTGCTTTTTCAGCATTGTGATCGTCTTTTATCACAGTAAACTAATACAATAACAGACATATTCACGTTTAAATTCAATAAAAAACAACGTATTATTCAGTGCACTTGACTTCTAGATTTGTCTATTAAGTTGCTCAAGCAAGTTGCAACACATTTAAACAGAACATAGGGAAGCTTTAGCTTCCTTTTCTAATTGAAATTGGACTTTCAAAATTATTTTAATTAAAACTTACCACAGACAGAAACAGTCGGCTCTCATGCTTTTCTTTCGCACTAAATCTTTGTTAAAAACAATCCTTAAAAGAACTTTTCTACCTGGACAAGTGCACGTATTTATGTTGCATTTTTCCTTAAAACTGCACTTTTCCTTATTTTAAACCTAGCCAAAAAAGCCACGTGTTGACTTCATTTATATGCATTTATGGGACATTTTCGTGTAAATACGTTCATTTTTACAGCGAACAATGCGCTGTCACTTTAATTCAGCACATGCAGTGCTTGCAGCACAGCAAAAAATAGACTCTGCCGAAACGATCGCTGCTCTGCTGCAAACGTACTGCTTCTGGGACGCACTGCCGGACGGCAACCGCGTGCAGTGTGAACGCTCTAATCCATTAACATGGGTGGGGGAAAAATACACAACGCATACATACGCACTGCAGACGGAGTATGAAACAGGCGATGCAGAGCGCAGCTAATGAACAACAACAAAAAAGAAAGCAGAAGAAAACGACGAGCTCCCTCGTGCGGCGTATAGGTGAACTACACATATACATTTTAATCAAGAGTATATAGCCAAAGACTATAGAATACCCAAGACATGTCACTCGTGTAGTTTTGAATGGGGAAAAATGCAACGCTCATTATGGCCGCGAAGCCCCGCCTTCTTAGTGAAAGAGCCAATAGTTGATTAGAAAAGTCAGCGCATCACTGCAGCTGCCGTTAGAAGTCCCGGTTGCTATAGAAACAATCGGCGCTCTAAGACGTGCGCTCAGTACTGCGCATGCGCACTGGCTCATCTAGCCGGAAAAATAAGCGTTTTTTCACGCTATTGGAGCACAAGGAACCATATTTATGAGGCAGTTCTTGTTGGATTTCTTTGGAGATTTAAAATATGAAATTTAATCGTAAGCTTGGTGAACAGTTTTGGAGAATTTGATGTTTCCCCATTCAAACAGATAGGAGCTGCACTTGTATGCCCGAGAGGCGTTTCAAAGATGGCCGCCGAGTGACATGACTTGCCTTAAAGGGACTTTGATATAGCGCACTGAAAAATATTACTCGACTTGGCGACCCATACAAAATCTCCCGCGACCCACTTGTGGGTCGGGACCCCGCCTTTGGGAATGACTGCATTACATCATCACTAAGATTGAGACGTGCCGTTCATTTAATTTTTAATATAAGTGTAAAGTATACACAGTTGAATTACGCATTCATATGAATTGTGTTAATGTTGAGCGCACAACCCAGTCTCACGGAGCGCATGGTGCTGTCCAGCTTTGAAGTCTTTCCTTTGCATGTAACAGGTTTTTTCGTTGCTTTGTGTATAGAGCCCTGAATAGGCCTAAAATCTAGCCCAGCTCTTGGCAGAATTCTTGGTAATAGACTGGCCAGACTCCGACCCAAGATCGTCTTTTTGGCCACTTCTCCCAAAACATTTTTTTTTTTTTAGCTATTAAAATAGTTCAGTTTTGTATATAGGCCAAATGACAATGTAATTATATTTCGTTTCAGGTTTTTTTTTTTTAGTTAATTTAGAAAAAAGTTTAAAGCATTTTTTTACCGTTAAATATAGGCTGTTTTTTTTTTTTTTTTTTTTTTTTTTTAAGAAGATATGATGGTGAGTTCATATGCTTGATCAATTTAGCTTTCTTAAATCATCACGACTTGCCTAAAATAAAATCTATAGATATTAAAGAGTTCAAGCATATCAAAATGTTAGTTATAAACGTTTAACCTGTATGTGCGCTGTTATTAGACTCATATTCTATCGTCTGTGCGGAGAGTGGAGGCTAAATGCTCGCTTTACTGGACATGAAGTAGCAAGTGTGATCACTTGCATTGCAAACATCTTAAAATACGCTGACTTTTTTACACGTAAAGGTAAGAGTAATAGCTATTATTCGTAACTGTTAAGGATTTATGTATATTTGCGTGCCCTCACAAACAATACCAACAAATTGATGTGCTTTTTCTATAAAAAAAAAAAAAATGGAATGGGCTCTCTTCTTCAGGAACAGGAATCTTTAGGCAATCGTGAGGCAAATGCGTTAGCCTTTCATGTGCGCTTGATTGCGGATTTGTGGAACTCCTAAAAAAAATGCGCTGAAGGCGCGCTCACTGCTGCCCGTCGGGCTCGGGCTGGAATGCAGGGCCTGTTTTAAGTTTGTGTCTATTTTTTTCGTTCGTGTCAGTTTTAAATATAATTTAAAAGGCCGTTTTAAATAAAATTTAAATTATAGGCTACTTCTGTTAAATATGGTGTGTAGGCTACCAGAGCTGCTTTTCTTTAAAAAGAAAAAAGACACAATTTCTTCATTAAGTAACTTTTACGATATTTACACGAATATCGATTATTTTCTTAGCACCCCCACATATTGTACTAGCCCCCCGTTAGCCCAGTTAGAGAAAATATTCTGGCGCCTGTCTGTAGATTAGAAACGACGATGGCGAAAAAGGCGACACACTTTTAGGGAGCTTAGGAAACTGGACTTTGCGCGATATGAACATAATGCAATTCATTGACGGACAATAGGAATAATAGGAATAATGGAAATTCCATGTAAACCGGAGTGAAGAACTTTGCTCTTGACATGTAAACATCATAATGCGATTTAGTCCTTACTCTGATTATTGGAAATAATCGCATTATTCTTGCCCATGTAAACGTAGTCACTGATAAACTAAAGTAGATTTTAGCTGAAACAATTTAGTACAAGTATATTTTTCAATTAAAAGGTTTTGTTAAAATTTGTTATCAAACAAAAAAAAATGCTTTGTTAAGTTTATTATATTACCGTTTTTATTGATTATTTTTGGTTTTCTAATTGTTTAGGTATTTAAATCTTATGGAAAAGCCTAAATAGACTGTTTAAAAGTGGACATATCATGAAAATCTGAACTTTTCTGTGTTTATGTGTTATAATCAGGTTCTGCCAACCCAGAAAAAGTGAAAAAGGACAACCCTGTAACTGCAAGCTTGTAAAAAAAAAAAAAAAAAACCTAGCTGCTCAGATTTTGCTTCCCTCAGTGACGTAGGAAGGGGATCTTTTCACTTAAGGCACAGTGTTTTGTCTTCCCCAAGCGACAACGATGTACCAGTTCTAACACCATGGCAAAAGTTCAGGCAAAGCATGCTAACTGTTCTGTCTTTGGCTGCACAGACAAGTAAAGGACACTATTTAGAGTCCCAGCCTCAGAGGAGACAAGAGAACAGTGGATTTATTGCTTTATTTACTGTATATTACGCTGCTGCCACACAGCTCTAATTTAACCCTTAAAGGTATACCTCGGGTCTTTAGTGACCCAGGACGTCATTTACTACCCTCTCCCTCCTTCATTTTTTTAAATTTGACACCAACTTTCTTAGTATTCCTCAATCTATTTATTATAAACAATATAACAAGAAAAAAAATAACAAAATCTAAAAGAATATCTGTTTTCGGATTATTTTTTGTACAAAGTGTATAGGGTCGCTAGAGACCTGAGGTGTGTAATAGTGTAAGTATATTTTTGTGCACAAAAATATGTAAATATTTGATGACTCAATATGTGCAATTCACCTTTATTCCTCTAGGTTTTTATTTTTTTATTGTCCGTTTAATAGACAATAAGGACATGATGTTTCACTCATAACTATCGCAGACATAAAACAACAGAATTTCATCAGCAAAAATTTACCTGGTTTGAATGGTTTTACTGCAGAGCAATTACTGTACGCAATAAAATATAAATGACATTGTTATTTGATGGTTTAAAGTCATTGAAAACGATAGCTTTGAGAATATGGCTGAGATCGCAAATATCAGTCGGATGCTGAATGTACTGTCGAAATGCGCTTTGAGGATGATGGCGATCCTAAATTTATCTGCTCAAATTAAACCCTTCTAAGTTTCAAAAGGTAACAAAATATGCTTTATTGTATTCTTCTGTAATTGTTCTTAAAATATCAAGAGAGTTTTTTTGATATTGCAGAAGTTAGAGATTCATCTGTGCTGGATATATGACCTTGACCTATATAGGTCGGGTCGCTAAAGACCCGAATATGTAATAATGATTGGCGAAACATGCATAGTCATGCATTTAAGGGATAAACATGTTATTTCCTTCCTTGCTGTTTACCTTCACAGGCATAACTGCTATTTGACAGTTTAAGCGCAATAAGAAATGAAAGAGAACTTAGTTTAGTACTGCAATGTGACAGCCGCTTTCTGTGCACATGCTGCAGATGAACCCAGGAAACCCTATATCAGAATGTATGGTTTAAATGTATGTATAGAATGTATGGTAAACGTACTCGGTTACTTTCGTAACCTCGGTTCCCTGAGATACGGGAACGAGTACTGCGTCGTAAGACGCTTATGGGAAAAGCTCCTTTTCTCCTGAGACTGAAGCATTTCAATAACGCAGTGTAACTGCACGGCCATTGGTTCGTGCAGTGTTAAAGAAACGAACCAATGGCTCGGCAGCGGAGATGCACACACCTATGGCGATGATTCGCGCCCGATCGCGCCAAAAGGGGCGGAGCATCTGGCTATATAAGCGAGCATTTCGCCATAGGGAACTCAGGTACTTCGACTGAAGCGACGACTGAGTCGTGCAGCTACCTAGCACGGCCAGCAACGCAGTACTCGTTCCCGTATCTCAGGGAACCGAGGTTACGAAAGTAACCGAGTACGTTCCCTTTCGATACTTTCACTCGTACTGCGTCGTAAGACGCTTATGGGGAACCAGTACAATCCCGCCGTGCTAAGGTAGAGGAACGACTGACATGACCCTAGCACTAAAGGGCCAGTAGGGGCCAATTTGTTCGATCAGACAACCTGATAAACATCCGTTCCAAGGAATAAGTGCAACTTGGAGCTCAAAGAGGCCAAGGTGCACTATATATATAACATACTGGTAACAGACATACCACTATGTGGAAAGGACCCGAGTCTGTAAGACTGGGACGTCCAAGTTATAGAATCTGGCAAATGTGGACGGTGAGGCCCAGCCTGCCGCCGCACAAATTTCTGCAATGGAAACCCCACTAGACCACGCCCAAGACGAGGCGACGCCTCTAGTCGAATGGGCCCTTACTCCCATGGGGCATTGTAGGCCCAAGGAGGAGTAAGCCAGCGTAATGGCTTCCACAATCCACTTGGATAATCTCTGTTTAGTGACCGAACAACCCTTGGTGCGGCCACCAAAACATACAAACAGCTGTTCTGACTGCCTAAAAGGCGCAGAACGCTCTATGTAACATCTCAAAGCCCTGACAGGGCAGAGAGGGTTAAATCCCTGGTCTTGCTCCGTAGGAGGAAGAGCTAAAAGGGAAATAATTTGGTCTCTAAAGGGCGTAGAGAGACTTTTGGGAACATACCCACGTCTTGGCTTCAGGATGACCTTAGAGTCATTCGGCCCGAATTCCAAGCACACAGGGCTCACAGAGAGCGCCTGTAGATCACCCATGCGTTTGACTGATGCTAAAGCCAATAGCAAGGCAGTCTTCAACGTCAGAGGGCGAAGGTCTATAGACTGAAGCGGTTCGAAGGGAGGGCCTTTCAGGGCCCTCAACACTGTGGGTAAGTCCCAAGACGGGACCGTGATGGGGCGAGGGGGATTAATCCGCCTTGACCCCTTTAAAAAACGAACGACCAAGTCGTTTCTTCCCACAGATTGACCGTTTACAAGGTCGTGGAGTACCGCTATAGCTGCGACATAGACCTTGAGCGTAGAAGGGGATCTCCCTTTATCTAACAGCTCTTGCAAGAAGGACAATATCATGGATATGTCACATGAAATTGGGTCCGCACCGCGGGTGGAACACCAGGCGGAAAAGACAGACCATTTGAGATCGTAGAGCCGCCTCGTAGAGGGTGCTCTAGCTTGTGAAATAGTACTCAAAACCGTCTCAGGGAGACTTAAAGGCTCCCGTCTAGAGCCCAAACGTGCAGCGCCCACAATTCCGGTTGGGGGTGCCATATCGTTCTGTTCGCCTGTGTTAAGAGATCTCGTCTCAGTGGCACGGCCCATGGTGCTCTCGAGAGCAGCCTGGGAAGATCTGGGAACCAATGCTGGTTCTGCCAGAATGGAGCCACTAACAGGACTTTGAGTTTCTGTTCCCGCACTCGTCTGATGACTTGTGGCAGCAGAGCGACAGGAGGGAACGCGTATAACAGGAGATTGGGCCATTCTTGGGTCAATGCGTCCTGTTCCTTCGAAAAATAAATTGGGCAGTGATGATTGTCTTTTGAGGCGAAGAGGTCTACTTGCGCCCTGCCAAAGACAGCCCATATTTGCTGAACCGTGTGAGGGTGAAGCGTCCATTCGTCTGAGGAGACGTTGCTCCGAGACAACATGTCTGCTCCTTGGTTCAGTTTGCCTGGCACATGCGTCGCTCTCAGAGAGCAGAAGTGCAACTGAGCCCATTTCAGGAGACGTTCTACCATCGTAAATAGACGTCTCGACGAGAGGCCCCCTTGGTGATTTATGAAGGACACCACTGTCATACTGTCCGAACGGACTAAGACATGGTGACCTCTCAATGCAGGTAGAAGGGTGTGAAGGCCTAAACACACTGCTAGCATTTCCAAGCAGTTGATGTGAAGGCGACTCTCCGCTTTCGACCATGTGCCGAAAGCAGGTTGGCCATCGCACAGCGCCCCCCAACCTAAGTTGGAGGCGTCTGTCGAGACCACCTTCCTTCTGACCACCAAATCCAGGGGAACGCCCTGTTCCATCCATTGAGCGCATTTCCAAGGAGCCAGGGCTGTTATACAGGCCCGATCTACCTTGATGCGCTGGCGTCCCAAACGCCAAGCTTGAGGAGGAACCTTTGGTTTCAACCAGAACTGCAGGGGGCGCATTTGAAGCAGCCCCAGCTGAAGTACTGGAGATGCTGAGGCCATAAGGCCGAGCATCTTTTGAAAAATCTTGAGTGGGCGAAGGGCTCCTATTTTGAAGGAAGCCGCGAGCCTGCGAATGGCTTGGGCTCTCTGCGGCGCAACTGCTGCCTTCATCTGACGTGAGTCGAAAACTGCTCCCAGGAACGCAATGCGTTGGCTGGGAGACAGTGCGCTCTTGGCAAAATTGACCTTTAGTCCTAGGCACTCTAAGTGGCTGAGGATTAAGGATCTGTGGTGCGTTAGCTCGTTTTCTGACTGGGCTAGGATGAGCCAGTCGTCTAGATAGTTCAGAACGCGAATTCCCATCTGTCTCAGAGGAGAAAGCGCTGCGTCCATGCACTTTGTAAACGTGCGAGGGGCTAACGACAGTCCGAACGGAAGGACTGTATATTGATATGCCACTCCCTCGAAGGCGAATCTCAAGAATGGCCTGTGATGGGGGGCGATCTGAATGTGGAAGTATGCATCCTTCAGATCCAGTGAACAAAACCAGTCCCCTTTGCGTATCTGCGAGAGGATCTGTTTTAGTGTAAGCATTCTGAACGGCCGTCGCATGAGGGCGCGATTCAGCTGTCTGAGATCGAGGATGGGACGTAGACCGCCATCCTTCTTTGGAACGAGGAAGTAACGGCTGTAAAAACCTGACTCGCTCTGTGCTGGGGGGACCGTTTCCACGGCGCCCTTGGCCAACAGATTCTTTACCTCTAAGCGCAAGACGTCTGCGTCTCTGCTGCGCACTGAGGTGGTGATGACACCATGAAAGCGAGGAGGTCTTCGAGCGAACTGGAGTACATAGCCTCGTTCTATTATACCCAAAACCCATTTTGACACTCCGGGGATGGCTTGCCACGCCGCGGATCGTGTCGCTAGGGGCTGTAATGGTTCGCACAGCTGTATGTTGTGTGAAAGCATTTGAAGAGGAAATTTGCTCTTTTCTTGAAAATGTTTGTTTTTTATTTTTTCCGCTATCACAGCGGTTTGCTGTAAGGGCGCTGATACAAAGGGCCCGTGAGTCACAGCTATACTGTTTACAAACATGAGATCCCTTACACTCGGAACGGTACGGAGTGAAGAAGGGTTGAAAAGAGGCACTTTGGGGGCTGGTCCAGCTGTCGCGAGACTTGGCCCCTCCCTCTTCCTGCTGCTGAGATCAGGAAGACGCTGGCGGCGCCTGGTCCAGCACCACTCTTGGCCGAGGTCCCTGACGCTTAGGGAAGGGAAAGCGCTTGGCTGGGCGTGACCGAGGACGGAGCTCCGTCTGAGGCGCTGGTTGCGCAGCTGGGGGCGTGGCTTTTGCAGGCTGCTGAGTCGGCGCCGGCTTGGGGCGACTAGGAGCCGTTGCAGAGCTCGAGCGTTTAGGCAGAAAATGTCGCATGGCTTGGGACGATTTCTGCGCCGCGGTGAAGCGCTCCGCGAAACCCTCAACAGCTGGGCCGAACAGGCCGGTCGGCGAGATGGGGGAGTCAAGGAAGGCGACCTTATCCGCGTCCTTGATCTCCGTCAAGTTAAGCCACAAGTGGCGCTCCAGCACCACTAAACTGGCCATCGATCGCCCGATTGCCTGAGCCGTCATCTTCGTGGCGCGTAACGCCAAATCCGTAGCACTACGTATCTCTCTGAGCGGGGAATCGTCCAGGCTCAACTCGTCCAGACCGCGGAGGAGCTTTGCTTGGTACACCTGGAGTACCGCCATAGAGTGAAGCGCTGAAGCTGCCTGTCCAGCAGACGAATACGCTCGTCCAGCGAGGGTAGAGGTCGTTCTGCAAGGCTTAGACGGGTGTGACGCCCTCGCCTTCCAACCGATAGCGGTGGGCGGGCAAAGGTGCGCAGCAACTGACTCGTCCAGCGGGGGCAGCTTCTCGTAGCCCTTTTCCTCGGCGCCGTCGACCGTAGTGAGGGCAGCAGAAGAGGAAGTATGGAGGCGGGCTGAATATGGAGCACGCCAGGACTTAGAGATTTCGTCATGGACTTCGGGGAAGAATGGTGAAGCTCGCTGACGAGGGGCCTGGCGGCGCCCCGGCAGAAACCATTCGTCCAACCGGCTCCTAGAGGGCTCCTCGGGAGGAGACCATTGAAGATCCAGCTCCTCGACAGCTTTAGATAGGACACGGAAAAGTTCGGCGTCCATACCGGCGCTGGCGGCGCTGGATTGCGCAGACGGCAAGGGGGCGGGGTCATGAGAAGAGCCCGACAACTCCTCTGCGTCAGATGCGGCCAATGACATGCTGTCATCCTCGCATTCACTTCCTCCGAAGGAGACCAGATCGCTCGCAGCCGCAGAGGGACGCTGGTCAGGATGTAGGAAGAGAACTGGCGATTCCTCTCCATGTGGTGAAGGCGAGGCACGCGGGGTCTGAGCCGGCGTGAGCTCGCCTGTCACCGCGCTCTTAGCTCTCCTGCCCCGCTGCTTCTTCCTGGCAGGCTCTTGCGAGGAAGTAAGCGGGAGGGCGCGAGGAGCGGCGTCGCTCTCTGAAAAGAAAGCTAGCCGCGAGCGGAGGGAAGTGAGACTCATATTCCCGCAATGGGAACATTCCGTCTCACTGAGCGCAGCCTCAGCGTGGGCGCGACCCAGGCACGAGACGCACTCGGCGTGAGTGTCAGCGGCGTGCAGAGGGGCTCTGCACGAGCGACAAAAACGCCTCGGCATTTGCAACAACGCCGTAGAAATTGCTCTTTAATTTGCTCTTTTAGGTGTTCGCCGGATAGCAGCAGGGAATCAGCTCCGGAGCGTCAATCCGCCGAGCAGTGAGGATCCGCTGCGAGGCTCGTCAACGGCGAAGAAGAGGCTTGCTTGAGCGAAGTCTGCGTAGTCAGTCTCTGCGAAGATCAGAAGTCGTCGCTGAAGAAGAAGGATCTGAGTTCCCTATGGCGAAATGCTCGCTTATATAGCCAGATGCTCCGCCCCTTTTGGCGCGATCGGGCGCGAATCATCGCCATAGGTGTGTGCATCTCCGCTGCCGAGCCATTGGTTCGTTTCTTTAACACTGCACGAACCAATGGCCGTGCAGTTACACTGCGTTATTGAAATGCTTCAGTCTCAGGAGAAAAGGAGCTTTTCCCATAAGCGTCTTACGACGCAGTACGAGTGAAAGTATCGAAAGGGAACTAATATGGTTTAAAATGCATAATTCAGCGCAATAGACATGATAATCAAAACGAAACAGATGTTTTTTGGCAGAGTATCTGAGGCACGAGTTGTAAAGGCACAGCTCTATTCTGGAAAAGGAGGCGGGGAGCAGTAGCTCATTTGCATTTAAAGAGGCATTCACGAAAGCAGTGTGTTTCTGCTTCCACTTAAAATAGGCATTTTCAAAATTATATAATAAATTATCTGTAGGGTATTTTGAGCTGAAGCCTCACAAACACATTCAGGGGAAAGTGCGTTAAAAAAAAATTTTTAAAAAATGAACAAGTATGCCAACTGGTCCCTGTCACCATTATTTTCCTCGTTTGAAATGTGTGGATACATGAAACAATGCATTACCTAGAAATACAGTCATGAAAAACAAACCAATCTAAAGGTTTAAATGCTAAAACATACCATACGTTTCCTGAGAAAGCAACAGCGAACAAACTTCAAGAATGTGCAGTGTTAATTCAGATGGAAACAGTTATCGATAGCTCATGTCCACAAATTAGACTGAGCTCTAGATTGGGATTAGCTAATGAGCAAACAGAGGGCAATTTAAGACTGAAGCCAGAATTGCTGTTATTTTAAAAGTACCCATTTTATTTGAAGGCTGTGCTTGATCAATTTTGAATAATAATTCTCCTCCAAACTAAATAAACCTGGCCATAATTGCTTTCGCAAATCAATTAAGTTCCGTTTGAACGAAAGCCAAAAGGAGGACCAAGGGACTTCCATTGAGCGTTAAACTATGCTGAAGCTACGCTAGCTCTGGCTAATCTCAAAGACACTCGGTCCCTTTTCGCCAGTGCGCATCCCTGTTAAACACCTCCTGTGGAGTGAAAGTAATCTATGAACACATGCACGCACACACATGCGGCTCTGCTTCGATTCACATTGTCTTTCTCTGCCAGTTTTTGTGTCCCTTTAGTAAATATTGTCTGCCTGTTTCTGTTGTCAGCATAAATAGTATAAAAATGCTCAAAAAAACTCAACAGCAAGCATCTTGTGTTCTTATTCCTGACCATCTTGTTTACTTTTTATTGACATATAGTTCTCTATAACCTGCTCTTCTGTCCTAAGCATCGAAAAATCTATGCATTCCAAAAGTTTGCGTGTCTAAATGTAATGTCGCTCATATCTGAGCTTTATCGATCGCTGTTCAGAATCAATCCTCAGCAAGCAGATATTTCCAGGAGAAATCCTTCACTTTGATTCCCTTCAGTCTCGCTCGCTCGGCTGAGATCATCCGCTGCTGTCCTTAAATCACATCCTAAAGCGCTGATCCGCACTCTTGAAGAGACTGAAAAACGCCCAGTGCTGAACATGGCAACCATCTCATCAAAGCCCAGACGCTGAATATCAAAACTCAGGCTGAAGGCACAAGCGAGAGGTAAATTGAGTTACCCTGTTTTGCATAAAAATAGAATTAACACATAGAAAGACTTACACAGCTGATGATCCGCAACAAAGGGCAATCTATATATGCCTTGTAAGCATTAAGATTTGCATCTACCACTCAGCATTTAAAGACAAAGCAGGAACATCATTCAAAAGGCCCCTGGTGAAATTATTTGGGCAGACAGGGGTCACAACTATGGCCATGCATTTAATCATCTCTATCCATCTCCTAAAACAATAAAAATGTTGAGGCAAAAAATGGTTTTAAGCCATAACGTATGAAATTTTGTGATAGGTATTTAATATAGTTTAGTTGTGATACATATACAAGTCTATGTCATGTACACCACTGTTCAAAAGTTTGGGTTTGGTAAGATTATGTTTTTGAAAGCCTCTTATGCACACCAAGGTTGCATATATTCGAGCAAAAATATACAAATAAATAAATATTATAAGTTATTATTGGAATTTAAAATATTTTTATTTTCTATTTGAATACAATTTAAAATGCAATTTATTTCTGTGATGCAAAGCTGTCTTCATTGTCACATGATTCTTTAGAAATCTGTTTGGGAATGTTGACATGGCACTCGAGAAACATTTCTTATTAATAATAATTTTGAAAACATTTAATATTTTTGTGGAAACCATCATACTTGTTTAAGAATTTTTGGATGAATAGAACATCAAAAAATAAATAAATAAAATAAACAAATAAATACGTTTGACCAGTCGTGTACAATGAACAAATTCTTTTAAGTTTCCAGCCACTGCCAGCATTTTTGATCATTTTCACAAAAATTTCATGGCCCCCATAATATTTTGTTGTATGAATACAACATTTTATTCTAGCTTCAAGCTTTCTTTTTTTAACAGCACTTGAATGTAGGTACATTTCATAAAAAATGCAACATTTTGAGAAAGAAAATCAAATACTTCATCTGGATCATATTCTGTACGATGATCAAAACATAGATGCAGTACATCTCTTCCATCCCCCTATATGCTGTTTATCGTTGATGATCGCATTATTTTTCATACGCATCTGCTTACGTATGAGATTGCTCATTTCTGCATCTTCCTCGCCTGTGTTTTTGATCAAGTGATTCTGGACTCATTCAGGAGATGCATAATAGTGCCCCGAGAGTATAATAAATACGTCTCATAAATACTACCTGATCTCATGCCAAAAACATACCTGTGGGAACTTTTTGCAAGACGTGAAATATGTACCAACAAGTACATATCACTGTAGTTTTCAACAAAAATGAAAACTATAGGTGGTAAAACAGCGAGCACTTGTAATAATTTTTGTACACAGTTATGATTACAGCTCTGTATGTTTCGCTTTCCGGATGTAACAAGCTTGCTTGGTAGCTGAGCCGGCACGAAATTGGACTTAGGATGTGGAATCTTTGGGTATGAATCCCATGAAAAACATGACTCATGATAAAACAGTTTAAAGTTAAGAAATTAAAAAACAAGCTAAAACGACATGATTGTGATTGAGGTTTTACGTCATATTCACTTTTGTTCATACTTTCAGGTAGGTTTAGGTGTAGTGAAGATAGTACGTTATTTTAAAACATCACAGAGCATTAGAGTTATAGCGCCACTCGACAGACATTTCAAGTCAGAACTGCGGTGCCACCTACAAAACCAACATCACATGAAACATACCATACTTTCATCTGTTCCGGGGAAAAAAAACTAACACTTTTTTAGCCACTCAGTGGACATTTCACATCAAATATGTCAGGAAACAAACATGGCGGTACATATTTCGCATTTCAAACAACTAAATATTGCAAGCATTTACAGCATACAGCTTACAACAATTGTAAAGGTCATTTAATTAAAACATCCAGAGATTCTCATTTGTAAAGACATTATTGATCTGTCTTTTACTCATGAGGACAGTGTCTTGTTTTGTCCCTGAATGAATCAGTGCTATCGAACAAATCTATTGAATGAACAATCCAATGACTCACTCACAAGGACAGTCACTTGTCGTCACCTACTGGCGTATCGATGTAACCTGCAAGAAGAGTCACTGAAAACCCCCCCATCACTAACACAAACAGACAAACAGACAGTCTGTCTGTAACAAACACAGTGATACAAACAGTGAAAACGTCCCTGTTGTATAATGTGGATTGTAGCACCTCTTGAATGCTGAACTGACCAATCAGCATCCAGGATGGCAAAATTCAATTCAACAGTGTGTTTTTACATGCCGATACTCATTTTGGTAACAACCAATGTGCAGACGTGCAAAAAGAACAAGAAATACCAGTGAGACCTGCATTGATCTCACCTGAATCACACCTTGATACACACCAAACTCAAGTGGACATGTACTCAAGTACATGGACAAAAAATGACTTGATTTATATCAGTGCAGTACAAAGAGTGTCAACAGTGCCCATTGTACACAGTTCCACAATAGATACTCCACAAATATGCAGTGTGTGTGATGTGCTTTACTGTAAGAATGCAGTGGAGAAAGTAAATGTGTGTGCCACGCAAAAGAAAAATATCATAATAATATCACATCAAAATCTGCAGTTTCTTCTCATGCACCAACCAATGTTTACTTACAAGGCAAAAGCAAACATTTAACTAACGTTTATTGACCTGCTCATGCAGTGTAAAGGAAATGTGAATGTGTAGATGGACGTCCAAAAGCTTGGAGGTACTCTACCTGCTTGATGCTGCGGCTCACCTGGGCAGGTGGCAGTGTTGTTGCAGAGTCGGGTTTCCCTCAGCGGGCCGCTGCAGAGGGTCCCGTACGGAGAGGATACACATGAACGAGAACGAACCTGCCAACCCTGCCCACATGTCAGCGAACACACGCTCCACTGAGACCACTCCTCCGCTGCTGGGTCACCTACCAAACACAAGACGGAGAGAAAAGAAAAATCTTTAAATTGCTGACCCAGACACAAACCATCAGTCCTGAAGGGTTATGTTACACTACCACCTTCAATAAATTCCTGTGAATAAACTAGAACAGCTCTTCTAGGAATGTTATATATATATATATATATATATATATATATATATATACACATATACACACGAGTCACGACCAACAATCCATTTCACGTCTTCAGCAACTTAAAAGGTGTTGTGAGGTCACTGGCAGCTGGAGCTACACCACCAGCTTGGGCTAAACGTGATGGGTGGAAACACGGCACGCGAAGTTCCCTAGTCGTTTTTTGTCATTTTTGAAAGCCGTGTCCTTGGATAGAGGCGACATCACAAAGTGAATGGGCAAATCAAATTAATTGCACGTCTTGTAATCGCATTACATCTTCATTTGCATGTGGTGAGTCAGAGCTTAGCCTTATTTGCGGAGCAGATGGGTGGAGAGTCGAGGGTAGGGGGGCTGATGGGGACAGGGATGCCAATGGGAGTTTATGTACATAAGTTGTCTTTCACAGAGATGGAGGCTGAAGGGGGAAAAAGGTGAAATGCCATTTAAAAAAAAATACTTAAAAAAGATAGCTAATTTTAAAAATTTTGTATATTATTAATATATAATATGTATTATTTAGATATTAAAGTGTGTGTGTGTGTGTGTGTGTGTGTGTGTGTGTGTGTGTGTGTGTGTGTGTGTGTGTGTGTGTGTGTGTGTGTGTGTGTGTGTACCTGGTATTCATCACGTTGTGGGGACCAAATGTCCCCACAAGGATAGGAATACCAGTAGATTTTGACCTTGTGGGGACATTTCTTAGGTCCCCATGAGGAAACAGGCTTATAAATCATGCACAATGAGTTTTTTTCAGGAAGTAAAAGTGTGCACAATCTCCTGTGAGGGCTAGGTTTAGGTGTAGGGTAGGGTTAGGGCGATTTATACGGTTTGTACAGTATAAAAACCATTACGCCTATGGAATGTCCCCATAAAACATGTAAACCAGTGTGTGTGTGTGTGTGTGTGTGTGTGTCATTTGGTCCTTTAGGAATCATTCTAATAGGCTGATTCGGTGCTCAAAACTGTATTTTTTTCTAAATTAATATTTTAACTCAACAAGGACACCTGAACTTGATCAAGTGACACTGAACGTATTCATAATGTTACAAAAGATTCCTATTTGTAAAACAAATGCTTCTCTTTTGAACTTCTAATCATCCTCTCATCAAAGAATCCTGACAAAATCATCACTGATGATAATATAAAGCTTATCCAATGCCTTCGTTGGTAATTCCAAAATGTCATTTTAGACCTAGCAACGACATTTGAGCCGTTGATAGCAAACTAATGTAATTAATAATGAAGTTTAGACAGGCATACAGACAGAAAGAGAGAGGGAGAGGGCGATTAAGCTTGTGAATTACCTCTTAAGTATGTGCGTCTCACAAAAGTGATTGGAAGCATCATCTCTACTAATAGTGAAACTTTAAGTTAATTTTCTTCCATGCTGTTGTTACCTCGTTTTGAGAAATGTCATCGCGCGTCACTCCCAGATAATCAAAAATGGGCAGAGGCGGGACGTGGGTGGAGCCGGTTGCTGAAACCACACCCGCCTAGTGCGACAGTGGTGAAAGCAACGGCAATCCCCCGTCACTCAAGTGGCCACGGCCTTAATTATGCAGAACGTTAAAAAATTCACCCCCCTCACAGTTGACATGAAATTAGATATATAGACCAAAACCACTTTTTGTACCAGGCTGTAAACTTATTTTTTTGTGCTGTGAAGTTAGGCATTTTAACATGCAGCCAGTCTCTAGCAACCCAGTTGATGAATTGCAGTGTAAACGACTTCCGTGTTGGTTTCAATAAAGAAAGCGGGAGATTGCCGCTTGTTTTTAACAGACCACCTAAAGCATGTGGTCAGTTTGGTGGGGGGTAATTGAGAATGAATGGGGGAAAGTCGAGTGAGAAGTGGCAATGCCTCTTGGATATCACTGGTTACGTTTGGCTGTGATTGGTTCATGCGATAAACCCCGCCTCTTGTGTTTGTGTGTGTTCTGCATTAGCGAATCAGTTTGAATGTAAGTAAACAACTTACACAGTTTGATATCACCACTTTGTTACATCAAAATAAGATTTCAAATGGCATGAAGACATGATCTGTAGGAGTTTTTTCGTGAGTAATTAGCTTGGTGATATTTAAAGTAAAACTCTTGCCTGTGACCAATGTTTACCGACCAATGTTTACCGAGCTTTGATGACTGGTGATCCAAAAAATAGTTAAAAGTTAAGTATTAAAAAAAATAGCTGAACGTGAGTTCAGAAATAAAATACTATATTGTTTAAAGCAAATGTGACTGGGACATGCATTTACATTTGTAAAAATAAACAAAAAAAACTTTCATTTCAGAACACCATGGCACACCTCCAGGATATGTGTGTGTGTACCTGGTATTCATCACGTTGTGGGGACCAAATGTCCCCACAAGGATAGGAATACCAGTAAATTTTGACCTTGTGGGGACATTTCTCAGGTCCCCATGAGGAAACAGGTTTATAAATCATGCACAATGAGTTTTTTTGAGGAAGTAAAAGTTTGCACAATCTCCTGTGAGGGCTAGGTTTAGGTGTAGGGTAGGGTTAGGGCGATAGAAAATACGGTTTGTACAGTATAAAAACCATTACGCCTATGGAATGTCCCCATAAAACATGTAAACCAGTGTGTGTGTGTGTGTGTGTGTGTGTGTGTGTGTGTGTGTGTGTGTGTGAGTATAAAGGTTAGATATATGTCCTGGAGGAGTTTCTATTTTCAGACACCTTTTTCTCTTGAAAAACATCAAAGCACTGTCCATGGTACTGAAATGTAATTCAACTCAACAATGAAAGCAGATGGGACTCACCTGTCTGGGCCTGAAATACACCCGGCTGGTCAGCTGATCGTGGCCTTTGTGTCTTCACCTTCTGCTCATCATCATCAGGTTCTGGACAGACACATGGCAAAACATGTCATATATTAAAGAAATAGAATAAGAGAGGCCATGTACGAAATATAGAGGTTATGGTTAATGTGTGCTTCTATGAACTGGTGACAACAAGAATATTTATATGTATTAACATATTTAATAATAATAATTTTGAAAGAATCCAACTGGAACCATGTAGGATCACGTTTGTATATATGTCTGCTTTTTATATGCTTCAAATGTGACTCATGCAATCAGATTTTAGAGCTTGAAGCATCCATACAGTCTAGTCAGAATATGCTGCTACACACGTCTCTTTATTAGTATGGAAGTGATGTATACGTTTGTACAATCACAAATGCTAAAGCCCACACATACTATTAGCGCTGTTTTACATTTACACAGTAATGTAATACATCTCTCCACCAAGCTTCCACTTGTCCTTGAATGAAATGTAAATCTCACCATTGTGTGAGGAAAATTTTAAGTGCGCTGCTACAAACCTCATCTTGTAGCAGCTCCTGAGTAAACCTACATAAGCCAACAGAGACCTGTCACCAAAGAGTTTTCTATATCTGGCCTAGTCCTCGGGCACATGAAAATCCCTCATAATGTGAACACACATACATGAGAGCATATATTTCAACTCCTCCTGCTCAGATGAGGCTACCTGCCCTAAAAAAGTGAAGTTTAGTGGAAAATGGCTAATTCCCTGTCTATTTTGCTGAATGTAAGTCTTTAAATTAGCACATTCAGTGAATCCTAAGGATTAACCTTTTTTGACAACTCAATCTAAAAATAAAGGAGTGCTTCTGGTAAATTCAAGTTGGTTACACTCACAATTTATTTATTCATAACTTTTTTTTTATGAAAGAACAAACTCAAAAGTATGAAGTATGAAGTATCTCATGACTTTTTTCTTGCAATTCTGAGTTTAAATCTCACAATTCAGAATTGAGATCTAAACTCAGAATTGTGAGGTATCTCACAACTGCATGATGTAAACTAGCAGAAAAATTTTTATTTAAAAAAAAAAAGAATTGCAAGATGCAAACTCAGAATTAAAAGAAATGTTAGACTTCCGAGATATTAACTTGGAATTGCAAGATGTAAACTCAGAATTAAAAGAAAGAAATGTCAGAATTGAGAGATATACATATGGAATTGTGCAATGTAAATATAGAATTCAAAGAAAGAAATGTCAGATTTGCAAGATGCAAATTTGGAATTGTGAGATATAAATTTGGAATTGCGATAATGTAAACTCAGAATTCAAAGACATCAGAATAGTCAGAATTTAGAATTCAAAGAAAGAAATTTCAAAATGTGCGAGCTGTAAATTGGAATTGCAAGATTTGTAATTATGAGATGTAAACTTAGAATTCAAAGAAACTATTTTGGAATTGCGAGAGGTAAACTCAGAATTAAAAGAAATAAATTTGGATTTGTGAGAGGTCAATTTAGAATTCAAAGAAAGAAATTTCAAAATTCGTGAGATGTACATTTGGAATTGCAAGATGTAAACTCAGAATTCAAAGGAAGAAATGTCAGAATTGCAAGATGTACATTTGGAATTGTGAGACAAACTCAGAATTCAAAGAAATAATTTTGGAATTGCGAGAGGTGAAATTGGAACTCAGAAATCAAAGAAAGAAATGTCAGAATTGTGAGGTATAAATGTAGAGTTGCGAGATGTAAACTCAGAATTCAAAGCAAGAAATGTCAGAATTACAAAATTGTAAATTTGGATTTACAAGATGAAAAAACTCAGAATTCAAGGAAAGAAATGTCAGAATTGCCAGATGTAAATTTGGATTTGCAAGAAGTAAACTCAGAATTCAAAGAAAGAAATGTCAGAATTGTGAGATGTAAATTTGTAATGCGAGACAAACTCAAAATTCAAAGAAACAAATAGAATTACAAAATTGTAAATTTGGATTTACAAGATGAAAAAACTCAGAATTCAAGGAAAGAAATGTCAGAATTGCCAGATGTAAATTTGGATTTGCAAGAAGTAAACTCAGAATTCAAAGAAAGAAATGTCAGAATTGTGAGATGTAAATTTGTAATGCGAGACAAACTCAAAATTCAAAGAAACAAATAGAATTGCGAGATATAAATTTGTAATTATGAGATGTAAACTTAGAATTCAAAGAAAAAAAATTTGAATTGCGAGAGGCAAAATAAAGAATTAAAATAAATAAATTTGGGTTTGTGAGAGGTCAATTTAGAATTCAAAGAAAGAAATGTCAGAATTAAAAGATGTTAATTTGTAAGACATAACTCTGAATTCCAAGGAAAAAAAATGTCAGAATTGCAAGATATAAATTTGGAATTGTGAGACATAAACTCAGAATTCAAAGAAAGAAATGTCAGAATTGTGAGGTATAAATGTAGAGTTGCGAGATGTAAACTCAGAATTCAAAGCAAGAATGTCAGAATTGTGAGATGTAACTTTGGAATTGCGAGACGTAAACACTTGGAATTTTAAGACAAACTCAGAATTTAATAAAAAGAAGAAGAAATGTCAGAATTGCGAGATATAAAAAATTGTCAGATTTCTGAATTTATTTCTTGCAATTTTGTCTCAAAAACGGAAGTTTATCTATCACAGTTCTGAGTTTATATGAAATTGAACTCAGAATACCATTGGACGATTTTATATTCATTGCAATACACTGTACATACCCATTTGTAAATGTACATAGCCATTGCACAATACATTTGAACATTTCTAATTATACATGTCTATTTGTAAAATTCCTGTTTATAGAAAATAACAACCTGTACATTGTTCATATCTATTTGCAAATTCCTGATTACAGTTAATAGCAACTTGTATACAATCTTCATCTATTTGCAAATCTCTGATTATTGCTAATAGCAATTTGTATATTATGCTCACAGTACATCCATCTGTAAATATACTCATATTTTCTCCCTGCACATATCCCCTATAAGTGCACTTATAATTTATACCTTTATCCTGAGGTATAAACTGCATTTTGTTGCCTTGTATTTGTACATGTGTAATGACAATAAAGTTGAATCTAATCTAATTTAATCTAAATCTAAAGTCACCTTTTTTATATATAATTCTGTGTTTATATCTTGCAATTCCGTGCAAAAGTCACAGTAAGTGTTTTTCATTTCTTATGTGCACAGCTCAGAGAGAAAGTGAGGGGGGGGGGGGGTTCTGTACATATTCATTTGTTCAAACTAATGCTAATTAAACAGTGTTAAATATAAATGAGGGTAATTAGCATACAACATATCCAAACCACATCCATATAAGGGCTTCCACACAACCTCTTCCATACATCTATTTTCTAAAAATATATCCAAAATTACACATGGAGATGTTTTTCTTCTTCTCTCTCTCTCTCTAAAATGTTTGTGCTTTTAATGCTAAATTTGTTTGTCTCTAATGTATAGAGTGCCCAGTAAACTTATTCAGTGTGCAGCACTCTCTTCTCTGCAGCTGATTGGTCGACTTGACCTTTTGCTCTGAGTGTGTGAAAAGATGAGCTGCGTGGGTTGCTAATAAATTCCACAGGCATATGCAGGAAAAGAGGATTTCCATAAGATGTAGCAGGAAGAACCGAAGGAAGAAAGCACTAGAAAACAAGTGGATTCTCTCAGGCTCTTTCTAAATTACCATGAGCGTTTACGGATGCTTAGAACAATTCACAATCATGAAGCACATCCTCAACATGCACTAAAACAAAATTCCTTTTTCGAGGGGGGGGGGGGGGGATGATTTATACCTCAGCGAGTTTCTAAAACCCAATGCTACATTTATCCTAGTCAAGTGGCAGAGAATGAAGCACCACACAGACTGCGTATTTATGTTTCCATTATTCCATTATTTTGCAGCGAAAAGTAGTTCACAGGTCAGTGCGGATGGGATTTTAAATGCAGATGCTATTGTAAAGATACAAATGCATTTGAATAATGTGGCACACAAAACATTTGACCTGCATTTAAACCAGAATGCCTCAAAAATAGATTAAATAAACAAAGTTCAGATTTTTAATATACGGATGTGTAAAACATATTTTCCAAAGCCAGAACTGAACAGAATGAGACTCTCAAAACAAGCTTTAACTTGCCTCTTAACAATGCAAAGACACTCAAAAAATATTGTGAATCACAACATAGACGTCAAATTGAATGTGTTTGGGTGTAGCAATGATGCTCTAAAAGAGATTCATTTAAAATCCTATCTCGCTTTCTTTTGATGTCGTATATTTACCTGATGTCAAGTCGAAAACGTACCTGTGAAAACTTTTCCGCAAGACGCGAAATACGTACCAATAAGTACATATCAATGCAGTTTCCAGCAGAAATTAACACTAGAGGTGGTCAAATAGCAAGCACTTGTAATCGTTTTCGTACATAGTTATGATTACAGCTCCATATGTTTCGCTTTCCATGCGTATAAAAAACTTGCTCGGTAGCTCTGCCAGCAAGGAATTGCACTTGGATACGAATCCTGTGAAGAACAAAATTTACGATGAAAGAACTGAAAGATGAGACAAGCTAAAATGGCACGCTTACGATTGTGTTTTTGTCAAGCTCGCCTTTCATACTATATAGATTTTGTTGTAGTGCAGATGGTACGTTATTTTAAAACACAGAGCATTAGCTTTTAGCGCCACTCGACGGTAGGGCTGTTCGATTCCGAAATTTTTGGAATCGATTCCGATTCCGATTCCTAGTCACTGTTGTTTCCGATTCTTTTTCGATTCTTGTTTTTAAGATCAGAGGAAGCTAATTTTGCGATGAATACTGTACAGGATGTAAATGTCGTAGAAAGTTGCCTTCATTTGTAAGCTTCATTTGTAACAAAAAATACGATTTTCTTGTAGCTCTGACTGATTTTAAATTGTAATTTTGTCTGCATTGCCCATGAAATTATTATTCCTATTCCTTAATGGAATCGATTCCAAACGTTGGAATCGACTCTCGATTCCCAATGCCTCGGAATCGAGGAATCGATTCTTTTTGGAGTCTATTCCCAGCCCTACTCAACGGACATTTCAAGAACTGCGGTGACACAAAACCAATGTATATATCATAAAACTACCATATGTACGTTCATATATTTCAGGAAAAAAAACGAACACTCTTTTAGTGGCACTCAGTAAACATTTCATATCGAAAATGTCACGAAACATGGCGGTACGTATTTGTATTGTGTATTGTGAAAAAGTTCCCACAGGTACCTTTTCGTCATGAGATCAGATTGAGTAACATACACAACCAATTCACAAAAATCGGAAATTATCCCTGGTGAAAAAAACAGCTAAAACCAGCTTAGGCTGGTTGGCAGGTTTTAGCAGATCAATAAGCCTGGTTTTAGAGGGGTTTTGGCCACTTTTCCAGCCTGGCCAGGCTGGTCAGGCTGGGAAACCACCAGGTCAATAAGCCTGGTTTTAGCTGGTTTTAGACACTTTTCCAGCCTGGCCAGGCTGGTCAGGCTGGGAAAGCACCAGCTAAAACCAGCTACTTCCAGCTTAAACAAGCTAAGACCAGCCAACCAGCCTAGGCTGGTTTTAGCTGTTTTTTTTTTGGTTTTTTTCAGCAGGCAGGGTAAAGTTCTGCTACACGTCTGCACCTATTATATTAGTATGCCCTTGTCTCAAATAATGCTTCTTACATTTTCTGTTTTGTCTGTTTGTGAAAAAAAAAAAAAAAAAAATACAGCAAAAAACAGCCTAGGCTGGTTAGCTGGATTTAGCTGGTCAACCAGCCTGGTTTTAGCTGGTCAGCAGGCTGGTTTTAGAGGGGTTTTGGCCATTTTCCCAGCCTGACCAGGCTGGTCTTAGCTGGTCAGGCTGGGAAACCTAGCTGGGACTAGCTAAAACCAGCTACTAGGCTGGTTTTAGCTGTTTTTTCAGCAGGGTAATCAACAAAGAAACAACAATTACTTGCTTGTAATTTATATGGCCACTCAGACTGCTGACTCATCAAAATAATATGCTCAACATATAGCGGCGATAGATAGTTTCTACATCGATGGTAATTTTGAGCATAGTATCTCAATTAACTCAGTCATTTCCCTCGAATCACTACATCATTATAAATTATGACAGCAATTATATCCAGATGCACATTTTTTCCAAGAATAAATTAAACAATTCTGAGTCCAGTTGATGCATAAATTCAATACAACAATGTAAGCCCGATTCAGCAGGAATAAAGCCATTAATCTCTTGTTTAATATGTGTTATATTGTTTCAATATGTATATCCCAGGGCACTGTCAGAGTTATGTCTGTTTTGTCTTTGGTTTTTCCCATTTGTCTTCCCCCCGTTGATCTGTCATTTGGTTTAGCCCTTCGTCATTGTGATTCCCTGCACCTGTCCTTGTAATTATTAGTCATCTGTGTCACCTGTGTTTGTTAATTAGTCTGTCTTTAAGAGTCTGTGTTTGAGTTCAGTTCTTTGCCGGTCCTTTTGTGAATTAGATGTGTGTGTGTATGTTCCTGCCTTGTTCCAGCCTTGTTCCACTCGGAGATTTATATTAAATATATTGTACTTTGTAAATATTGTCTATCGTCTCGTCTACTCCTGCACGCACCCGTGACAGGCACATTTATACCATCATGTTAATAATGCAAAGAAGAGCAAGTAGAAAATACAGCATTACTTTAATAAAAAAAAATTCTAATAATCACGAAAAATTAACTATATTAATTTTTCGTGATAAGTGCCAGCATTCAGAATAAAAAAAAACAAAAGTATTTGTGCTGACCCTGCTAACTGACATAAAAAGAAAAGTTAGTTGTGAAATGCTTGCCCTTTGTAGAGTAAAACACCGGCAGTTCAAGCATTTGTATAGTACCTAATTTGTAAAAATAGATTTTGATTCCTGTACTAAGATACTTTCCGGTTTGTCACTAAAAAACTTTTACCCTGTAAGCACCAATCCGGAAACCAGAAACATGGAAGTGTGAAAAAGGGTAATTTATAAAAGTGTATAAAACGGCTTGAGAACAAGAAAACAAAGAGACAAAAGAAACCGTGAGAAAGAAAAACATGCAGTACCGCATAAGAAAGGGAGACAGGCGTTTATTAGCAAAGAGAGCTGCTTCATATACATTGGAGCACACCCAGTCAGCAAACAATTTTGGCCCAGATTTGGCATGCATCTGGCACAGCTGGCATTTATCCGGCACTGGCATACAGCATGTGGGCCAAACATGGCCCGAGTTTGGCAGAGATGGTACCGGTTTTAAGGCGGCACACAAGACCTGGGCCAGATGTCAAATGTAGTATTTGGCCCAGATGTCAAATATAGATATGTGGCCCACATAAGATTGGCCATATTTCACCCACATTTCAAATATTTTTTATATAAAATCCCAATGTTTTAATACACAAAGAAGTTTCCATCTTCATGTTTGCATTCTGGGTCTAATGCCTTGAAGTTAATCCAGGCAACAATGGAGATTTAATTATTTAAATTATGAAAATCAACTGTAATTGTTTGATTTCAGTTCATAAGTTGTTTTTTTTATGCCATGAATGTACACCAGTAGACTTTACTTTTCATAATTTATTAACATTTCTATAATGTGATTAAATCCTGCATTCAAAATTATAGCTAACCCTGGTGGATTAAAATGAAATTATGAAACTATTTATTTTCAACACCACACAACATTATTTAATCACAGTCAAAGTAACTATGAAATGTGCAACAGCAACAATACTAATGGCTTTATGGTTTTTAAACATTTAAAATTAAATGTATTGTTTTTACGTTTGTTTGTTTACTGGAAAAACTTTTACCCAGAAAAGAAACCTTATCAGAGCCCATCAGAGCAATTTTTTTTTCAAAAGGCGTTAATTGTCATTTGCAGTGCTTAATGGGATTGTAGTTTTATTTACCTACTTGGCTGTAACACACAGTCTCGTATTTTTGTCTTTTTGACAATTTTTATTTTTATTTTATTTCAGATCGAATGTTTTAAATGTTGTGATTCACGTTGTAGCTGGTTGTTATGATTTATGACTTATAACGCTTTAATTAACAAATCTTAAATAAGGAAAAGTGAATACAAATACTCCCGGAACCATATGTCTTTTCAAAAAAGCAGGCGGACGCTGCAGTCTTGCACAGACTTCTGAAACCAAAGCGGTAAGTGCGAACATATGCATATGTATCGTTGCAAGTTTACTATATTCTTCTTACATTTTGCTTCGGATTTATTAATTAATTGACGTTACACGCGAGTGCCCTTGTTTTAGCAGCACGTGAACGCAGTTTTAATCTACGTGTTGTAAATACAATAAACTATGACACTAATTTTACTCCTGAAAAAGTCAGTATTTTTCTTATGTCACTTAAATTTAATCGTCTTTGACAGATGATTAGGGTTATAATTAATTGTAATGGTATTTGTTGTTGGAGCCAATGTAACGTTATATATTAAATTACAGATAAAATTATGCATTTTTGTTGTACCAATGTTTTGGAATTTCATTAGTGGTGTATGTCATGTTGAAATTGAGTAAATGCTTGGAAAGGGGTATACATGTTTCTTTATTCTACTTCACCTTGAATGTAATTTATTTAAATTAAACTAAACTATTTATAAATGGGCATCAATAATCATTGTCAATACACTCCAAATGTTACAAGAGATTAATTGTTGTGCAAAAATTGGTATCACCTTTATAGTGACCAAAATGATTACAATAACCAGTTGTCATTGATGTTCAAAAGTGCCTGGAATGACACCCAAATCATTTCAAGTTTTATGTTTAAAATATGCAAACAAAAAGTAATTTGATTTGTTGTATGTTTAAACATAATCAATAATGTGCACATTTTAAATTACAACATGACTAACATTTTATCCAGCATATATGAAATGTTCTAAAAAGAATAGTTATAGATATTTTGTCTGCTTCATAGCCCCATAGGGCCAGAATTAATAGTAATATTTAAAATCACTGTTTTACTTTTTAAATTTCTTCTTTTTGTTATGCTACTTTTCCAGATGACTACAAGAAAGCTAGACGTAAACTACCTCTAGCTGTTGATCACACAGACATTGATCAGACCGATGGAAGGAACTCACCAATTTCAAAGAAAAAGAAAGTAGGGGTTTGGTTAGATTGTTTGTTTATATTAATGTTTCGCACCACATTTACAAATAAAAGTATATCTTGGAATTGGTAAATGTGTTAGACCTAAGAACATTCTTTTCCCCGGAGAAGATGATGATGATGCTGATAATAATGAGACAGAAGAACGCCTGCATTAACCAAAATTTAAGAGAAGGGTAAAAAGCTTCTGCTTTTTAAAATAATAATGTATTTTATCACAGCAGATAAATGACCAAGAGATTTTGTACTTTTAAGCAGAATGTATTCCATACCTGATGCTCCAAATATTCCTAGACAGCACAACAAATTAGACCCTGGAAAGCCAAATTAGACCCTAAGCTCTTCCACAGTGTTCCTGACATCCCTAATGATGAGATGGAAGGCATTTAAGGAACCAAGTCAAAAACAAGTAAGAAGTGTCAGCTTTTTTTAATTACAGTGCATTTTATTACAGCTGTTAAAGGACTAAGATATTTTGTATGTTGCAGGAGGTATGCCTGGCATCATGTTCTCTCTGAGAGCTGTAAATCAAGCACTGAGGCCCTTTTAAGGCATGCCAACGTCGAGGTCAGAAGACCACCCCACAAACGTAGGGATATCCAGGGCACTCTGAACCTTCAAGGCTCCATGAGCCACACTACACCTGGGACATCCAGCAAACATCCAGTTACCAAAGTTGTGAGTATATTGTCTAGCCCTTTTCAGAATGCACTGATAGTGTGTCATGGGATTAGCCTCAGGATCATCTGATTTTGATTAATTCACATTGCCAGTGATTTTTGCAATCTGTGCATGCTCACACACACACACACACACACACACACACATAAAAATTCTGTAAAGACATGTGACATCAGGATGTGACAAGTAATGTACAAATAAGTGTTGCGTCTTTTCCACTTTTATGTATATTCCACTTTTTTCCTCAATTCTTTGTGGAAAAAGTACACTATCACTGCTGTTTTTAATTTGATTATATAGTGCTTCATGGGACTGCAGTTATTTCTAAAGCCTTTAAGTACACAGTCTTGTACCTTTTGTCTTTTTGTCCAGTTTTCAAAAATGTTTTTTGTTGTGGAGATTGTCATCACAATTTTTTATATCTCTCTTTATTTAAATGCTTAAAGCATGAATGCACTCTATAAGAGATTTAGAAAATGAAGGAGAGAGAGAATGTTTTATGTATATAGTACCTCAACACAAGCTCAAGGTTGCATAACAAAAACATACACTGAATTTAAAAGAAGTAAAAATAAACAAAATCCCAAGTAGAATTAATCTATACATATTTCACACAGTCATTTTAAGCTAAGTGGTAGTGTGTTCCTGAGATGTGTAAAATTATCTTTTACCCATAGTAGACAGTCAGAATTTGGGCTATTTCAGACAATCTAAACGATGAAGGGCTGGGGGAAGTAAGAAACGATAATTAACTGGAAGATGGGTAGATGGTAAAAGACAATACAGAATGTTTGTCTAAAGGTCATTGGTTCAGTTTTTGTGGTAATATTGTATTTTATCCAATAGCCATGTTACCTGTTACCTGATGCAAAAGCTAATTATACACCATGTGTGCTTGTGTTTTTCAGCGGCTGTGAGGTGCAACTGTCTGACATCTGAGGCCAAAGAAAAATTAATTCATGCCATCATTAAAAGATGGCTATATCTCGCCCCAGACAGAGATGGTGGCCGAAAAGAGAGGATGAAGAATAGAGTGTGTGAGGAGAGTACGACTAGTTAACAGACTTTAGGAATGGATGTTCCAAGGCTCTGTTCAGAGTGCAACTTGTTCATTAACAGAATCATTAATGTTTCAGAGTCATTTGAAGAGTGCTACTTCCTGACCATAAACCTGGACGCTCAAGTGTTATGTGAAGTGAAACTCGATGAGTAGAAACATGGATGTTCAAGTGTATGTCAAGTAAATTTTGTTCCTAATCAGAAACATGGACAGTCAAGCTTTAGACAAAGCATGAAACTTCATGATCAGAAACATGGATGATCAAGTGTTACATTTAAAATATAACTTCATGAACTAAAACATGGCACAGAACTTCTACTTACTTCATTTGAACAACTTTAAAATGTCAGGTGTCAATGCTTTGATGTTAACATGATTAAACATTTGTTAAGAATACTGTCTTTGTTGTGATTATTTATCTAGGAGGTTATGGCTGACATGTGGAACCCATCTGGTCCAGCATATAGGACCGGAATAGAGCCAGCTATGGTCACACAGGTGGCAGAGATATTGATCTCTCATGGCCTTTTTATGGCCCATATTTTGGCTGCCAGGTTTAGTTCACCTGTAGATCAGGCTTAGGTGTGGCTCAGTTTTGGGCATTCTGGTTAAACACTGGTGTTGATATGGTTTACTTAAGGCTGTGTTTTGGTTCAAATGTTACATTTTGATCTGGCCCAATTCAGGGCCAGTTATAGTTAATTTACTTGGCTGAGACTTGGGCCAGTTATGGCCCATGTGTGGCCCTTGTCTGGAATCCAGACCTGGTCCAGTCATGTACCGTAATTCACTGCTGTATTTGGGCCAAGTAAAAGTGGATTGTGTGGCCCATCACTGGGCCAAACCAATTTTGCTATGTGGGCATGGGATGGATGGATACTCTAGAGACTTCCCCCTGTTGGCTCTGTCAAACAGACCTGATTACTAGCGCTTCCCGCAGGGCCTGTGTTAATATGCTTATGATAGCTCAGACGCGCACGCAGACGATCACACTAATTTACTCTGTCACGGAAAAGACAATAGTGGTGTCAGGAAAGGCGGGGGTTTGTTTCTGCTTGCTTTTTGTATCTCACTCCTACGCCTCCCTTTGCTTTGCCTCTCCTCTGCATCTGTTGTTCTACGTTGGGTCTACGCCACTGTCTCCATTCGGCAAAGGTTGAAGAGAATGGTTCGGTAAGGTAGCGTTAGAATAAACACATCCTTTATCCTTATATCAGACAAAAATTCTGGGTTGAATTCTTTGTTGAATTCTTTGATTCAAGGCGTTTCAGCACATTTCTCAATAACATTTCACAATTTTCTCACAGCAACATCTCTATTAACCACCACTCGGCTTCCTGCCGCATTTCAGAGTGTCCAGCCTGTATCCAATAACATCCATATGTTGAGAAAGAAACAGCCCACGCTTCATTAGTCTTCATCTTGACCGTGCTTCAGAGTAAACTGAGTCATCATACTGTGTGTGGCCTTTTAAGATTTAAAAGAATAGTTTACTCAAGTGTTTTTTCATCATTTGCTCAAGCACATGTTGTTCCAAATCAAACCCAGGCTCATGAAAACATGTGCTTCTATATATACATTTCTGCAACACCATATAACGCACCTTAACGCATGTTTTGTGGCAGTTTCAAAGTGAAATGTTCAGAGAGTGGCGCTAAAACACACGTTTAACAGTGACCGTGGCATGTTTTTATTACGCTGCTTGAGATACGTATTGCAGCTGTTTAGAATTCAAATATCCAGGTAGTGTCTCTAAAAGTTAATTCTCTATCGTGTTGGAAACATCCCCTACTACACCAAACCCAACCCTAAACCTAGCTGAAAGTGTTAACAAATGCAAAAGTGATATAAAAAAGCATTTGTTGATGCAGCCCTGCTATTTTACCTTCTTTATGTGGATTTGAGATGTTTTGTTGAACCGTAGTTTCATGGGGTTTGTACTGAAGCTCTTCATCACTCAAGTGCAACGCCGTATTGCGTAAGCTACTGAGCAAACCTACTGAGTTAAAAAAAAACAAAAAAAAAACATTGCATATGAAGCTGTATATTTGTTTAAAAGTATCAGTTTTAAAATAGTGCAGGATGTTAAAATAGTTGTAATATTGTGCAATTATATGCCAAAAATAGGTTTTATTAATCAAAACTCTGTACCTGTAAATCATACTTTGTTAAAAAAAGGACTAAAAGTCTGAGTTTTACTGCCTCTAGTGTTCATTTCAACTGGAAACTGCACCGATTGCAATGCAGAAATGTATATAGAGGCACACACTGTATTTCCAATAAACCTAGGTTGTCCAAACCCGTATGACTTTTTTTTTTATGTGTAACATGACAGGATCAATTCTGAAAACTTGGTAATGTGGACTGGTGCTTTTAAGCTGTAAAAAACACAAATGATACATAAAAGCACCATTAAAGTAGTCTACATTACTTGTATGCTAAGCGCTATGTGAGGAACTCATTTAAGTCTTTAGAAAGTCATACACTACAGTTCAAAAGTATCTTATGGTCACCAAAGCTGATCAAAATACAGTTAAAACAGTAATAATTGAAAAAAAATACTGCTGCAATTTAAAACTAACTGTTTTCAGTTTTAATACATCTTACAGTGCGAGTGATTCCAGTGATGGCAAAGTCAAATTATCAGCAGCCATTACTGCAGTTTTAGTGTCACATGATCCTTTAGATATCATTCAAATATGCTATTTCTTTAACTAATGCATCCTTGAATAAAGTAAATAATAATAAATCACAACATTACTAAGAAATCCTTTAAGTGCACTTCAAATGCCTTTTCTTTTTAAAGTAGAAGCAGTAAAGAGGAAAGGAAAGGAGGTGACGTGAGGCCAAGTATGGTGACCCATACTAGGAATTTGTGCTCTGCATTTAACCCATCCAAGTGCACACACACAGTAGTGAACACACACACACCGTGAGCACACAGTGGGCAGCCATTGCTGCAGCTCCCGGGGAGCAGTTGGGGGTTTGGTGCCTTGCTCAGTCATGGTATTGAGGGTGGAGAGAGTGCTGTACATTCACTCCCCCCACCTACAATCCCTGCCGGACCAGAGACTCGAACCCGCAACCTTTGGGTTACAAGTCCGACTCTCTAACCATTAGGCCACGGCTGCCCCCTAGATTGAGCAAAGAGATGCTCAATCTATATACAGTGGCTTACGAAAGCATTAAAACTCCTTCATTTTTTTCACATTTTGTTATGTTGCAGCCTTATGTAAAACTGCTTTATATAATGACGAAAATACCAGATAATTGCTAAATGCAGATGTGCAAAACTTGCCGCATCAAACCCAAAAAGACTTGAGGCTGTAAAGATGCTTTAGCTAAGAACCACATTAAGGGTATGAATACTTATGCAATGTACTTATTTCAGTTTTTAATTTTGAATACATTTGCAAAGTTGTCACAAAACCGTTTTTTGCTTTGTCATTATGGAGTATGGAGTGTAAGCTGATGTGAAAAAAATTATAATTTAAAGCAGTTTAACATAAGGCTGCATCATTACAAAACATAAAACAATGAAGGCAAGGCACTGTATGTTACAGTACAAACCTCAGTTTCTTCACCAGGTCGATATTTTATTCTCAAGCTGAAACTCAGTCATGTGGTAAAGCTGGATTCTCTAGAGATGGCTGCAGCAGTGGGGTGTGTAACCTGCCTAAGAGTCCAGCACGCTAAACAGATGTTCATCATCCTGGGACGTCTTCTCTACATTTCCCCTTGAGAGCCAACTGTACTTATTTCCACCATCCGGTGTGTCTGTGTGTGTGTGAGCACATGTATTTGACGCTAGCACTTTAAGCACTAAATGAGAGGTTGAATTATGTTTCCGCCACTCTCACAGCTTGTTCTTGGAAGCCGGAAATGAATTTAAGCGGTTAGCTCAAATTGAAGCCATTTAATTAAACGGCCTGGCGGTGTGTCTGTATTACTCACTTGGGTTCAAGTAAAGCTCAGTGTGCTGAACATCCGCACGCATCCATCCGAAACAATCAATACCAAGCTTGGGTGTTTAAAGACGCTAACCGCATTCATCAGTTAAGGCACACCCGCTTTACATTAGACACGGGTCACAACAACTAGTCGATTAGCAAGGTCAACCAGTTTTAGTATTATATTATATGTGACCCTGGACCACAAAACCTGCCATAAGGGTATTTATACATCATCTGAAAGCCTAAATAAATAAGCTTTCCATTGGTTTGTTAGGATAAGACAATTTTTGGCTGAGATACAACAATTTGAAATCTGAGGGTGCAAAATTATTTTTAAAGTTGTCCAAATTAAGTTCTTAGCAATGCAATTTTGCTAATCAAAAATTAGGTTTTGATATATTTACGGTAGACAAATTTAAAAAATATCTTCATAGAATATGATCTTTACTTACAGTTTTTCTCAATTGCTTAAACACATTTCTTGAAATTATGCCTCTTATTTGCGAAACTCTAAACACAAATCCACAACTCCTAACTCAATTCCCCAAACTTCCTATATTGAGGTCAAAATGAAGCTCTCCACTCAAAACAACTCAATCTTGCTGAAAAACCAAACTTTGCTCTCAGACATGACACACAAATCCTCAAAAAAACTCACACTACAACACAGTTTTACACACTGATGAGATAAATTCAAAACAATACTACTAAAACAATAAAAAAAAACTTTTCACATGAAGAACACAACAAATGTATGTATTTGCAAGTGTTTTATTTCTTACTTTACAGTAATGTACTGTAGAAAACAGAACAAAACAGCAAACAACAACAAAATAATTATTCTGCCCAACATCCTGTGTTTGGTCTGGAACAGGCCAAAGAACCTCTTCAGCATCACAGGCTAAATTAGCCCTGGCCAGGCAGCAGGGGTCAAATCCTCTTGCATGCCTAATCCAACCCTGGCACCCATCAACTAAAATATATGAGACTGCTTGTCTTCTTTCCCTTGCCCTTCCTGTCTCTTCCATGTTGTCGTTGTCGTCATCATCCTTCTCCTTCTTCTCCTCCTCTTCCTCTTTCACCTCCTACTCTTCCTCTTCAAAATTACACATTACTATAGGTGGGATATTGATTGAAAAAGACTGAATAGGATTCAAAGTTACACTTGTACTAGTGGTCTGACAAAAAAAAAAAATGCATTACAACGTCATTGTGAAACAGAAAAGAAAAGGAAATATGGGCACAAAGGTGAAAATAAAAATGAGAAAGCCCACTGTCAGAATTTGTAACTCCTGCGTTGTCCTCTGTCTATATATGCTTTCCAATTGAAGGTTCATGAAATGTACCTTTGAGCTTTTTCAGAGAACTGCTTTATCATTGGTTGATCTATATTATTCTTCATTAGTGAAAGTCAAGATTCACTTGAATAATTCATGGCAAATTTACAAAAAGTCTAATAGAAATGTGTAGAATATATGATTGACAGTTTATGACAACTAGATCAAAAATTTTGCATTTACAGTAGGTAATGACTTATACGATGAGCTAATGACTTGATGTTTTGAGGGGTAAGACTTTTGCACAGAGAAATATATAATACATTTTGAGCAACATGACAATAGCAACTGATAATGTAGGAAACCGCAGACAAATGTATATAATCAGTTGTATGAATGTGCCAAAGCCATCACAACTTGATCAGAAGAAAGAGACGCTTTTTATGATGTGCACAAGAGACTAGATGATGTGGATGTTGAACAAGTAGTTTTGGCAATTTCATTTCTGATCTGAGAAATGCACCAAAGTGACTGAGAAACACTGTAAGCTGACTTTGGCTCTTTTATCTCCATTGAAGATTCTGATTAGTGTGTGCTAAATTTTGACTCCTAGTGTTTCCAGTTGGGTAATTGTGTGCTAATTGAGCTCAAACTTCGCAGACTTGAGTGAACAATATTGAATGCTTGTGCTTTCTAAATGACCACATGGTGTAAGCACTGAGAAATGTAGGGATTTGTGTGTAGAGTTTTGCAGTAACAGTTCACCAAATATAACTCATGTGTCAAAGCAGGGAATAGTGTTTAATGTTTAGGGAAATGGGTGTGCTTTTTGAGAAATGGCGTTATAGTTTTGAAATTTTAGTTCAAAAGACTGGTTATAGTGTTTTAGCAATTGAGAAAAACTGTAATATCACAATGATTTTTGGCATAAAAGAAAAAATGTATTTTTTGGCTATTGCTACAAATATACCCGTGCTACTTAAGACTAGTTTTGTGGTCCAGGGTCACGTATGTATATTTTTGCAGTAATATTGTGAAGTAATTTAAAATAGTGTACTTTAAATTATAATTTATTCATGTGATGCTGTGAATTTTCTGAATCATTACTCGAGACTTTAGTGTCACGTGATCCTTCAGAAATCATTCATTTGTAATAAATAAAATGTTAAAAATAACAGCATTTATTCAAAATACAAATCTTTTAAATAATCAGGGTAATTAGGATGCTTTAGTACAGCTTGGGCTATTTGGAATAGTATAGAACTTTGGATTTTCCCATAGACTGTGACAGTTTGCAAAGGGTATGAATAATTTTGAACATGCCACTTTTTGTTCAAACGTAAATAAAAGCTGAGAAACATTTTTTTTCCACAATGATGCCTCTATTACATTGTCTTATTATCTTTTGGGAGAAGACTGTGTCATTTCCAGCCAAAAAAAAAAAAAATTGCTGGTTGAATAAAAGTAACTTTAAGTCACATTGTGTGCATATATGTATATGCATATGCATATGCATATGCATATGCACACAATGTATTTTTTGACTATTGCTACAAATATGCCCGTGCTACTTAAGACTAGTTTTGTGGTCCAGGGTCATGTATGTATAATTTTGCAGAAATATTGTGAAGTAATTTAAAATAATGTACTTTAAAATATAATTTATTCCTGTGATGCTGTGAATTTTCAGAATCATTACTCAAGTCTTTGGTGTCACATGATCCTTCAGAAATCATTTTAATATACTGATTTATTATCAATGTTGAAAACAGTTGTGATGCTTCATATTTTTTTGGAACCTGTGATACTTTTTCAGGATTTTTGATGAATAAAATGTTAAAAAGAACAGCATTTATTCAAAATAGAAATATATATTTTTTTAACAATGTAGGTCTTTACTATTATCTTCTATCAATTTAACTTGCTGAATAAAATGAAAAAAAAAAATGGCAAGTTCCATTAAAATAAACAGCATTACAACTGTTTCCAACATTGTTAATAAATCATCATATTAAAATGATTTCTGAAGGATCATGTGACAATGAAGACTAGAGTAATAATGTTGAAAATTCAGCTTTGCATCACAGAAATAAATTACATGTTAAAGTATATATTAGAATAGAAAACCATTTTTTAAATACCAATATTATTTCGAAATGTTACTTTTTTCTGTATTTTTGATCAAATAAATACAACCTTGATAAGCATAAGAAAGAGGCTTCTTTAAAAAAAAAACCATCTTACTGATCTCAAACTTAAAAAAAACTATTATGCTACTGTATGACAGGCTTTACAGGGTTAAGGATGTCTGAAGTTAAAAATAGTTTTATGAAGTTTACTATAAAGAAATATATACAGTATAACAGCACAGGACCACATTGTTCCATCAAGCTGTTTTTCGACACAAAAATGTGTCCTATACAAAAGCATCCAAAGAAATACATATTTTCTGTCAGGTGAACCTGGTTTTGAAAGCACGTACTACTGCGCATCCCTATTTTAGTACACAAAAGAGTCCATTTGTGTATTTTGGTAATGCTTTGTGAAAAGTACATCTCGAAGTAAACTAAAACACTTAGCTTTGAAACAAACCGCAACGAGGCACCATACCAGCCAGCTCGACATAAAACAGATGTAGCAGAAGAAAAATCGGCAGCAGCATCAGCAAGAGAATCTATCAGCACGGCACGGCAGCGATGCATCTCCAGCAGATGCCTGACACCCCTCAGCCTGCCTCTCCACAGCAACATCAACAACTTTAAAACCCCAACAATTCACTCCACATCCTTTCTTTCCAGCTCTCCCACACTCTGCAGAGTTCTGTGAGTGGTAAATACAACCTGTCCATCAGCCTCCAGGAGGGGTGGACAGTTATTATAACAAGCATCTATCCATTCTCAACTGTCATGAAGATACAAATAGAGAGTAAATAATACAAAAGTCTTAGTTCAGCACACTGTGCTGGGCCTCCCCTATAAAACAATTATGACCGGAACTCAGAGTGCTGCAGTGGGATTTAGAGTTAGACAGGCAGGAGAAACAAGCATAAAGAATCAATAGAGATATTAAAAAAGCGAGAAAAAAGTAAACCTTTAGATAACTGACCTTTCTTGTGTTCCCTTGAGCTTTCAATAGTATATAAAACGAATAATTCACCCTGAAATGCTTTTCACTGAAATTCTTGACATTCGCACTTGCTCACCTCATGTATTAGAGTTTATGATTGAACTAGCATAAATTGTCCTATTGAGCCAGATCTTTTCAGTGAATCAGTTCACAAACGAGGTTTAAATGAATCATTCAAAATATCTGACTGATTTCAACTGATCTGTGAATAAATCATTCAAGACAATTCAAGAGAGAAGTAGCAATGTTGCATCAGTGATCAAACTGTTCTTTTGAGTCAGTTCAATGAATCAGTTCACAAACTAGGTTTAAACATTTGAATGAATCATTCAGGAGGATTCATGAGAGAAGTACTGTAACAATGTCACATTAGTGATCAAACTGTTCTTTTGAGTCAGATCTGCTTAATAAATCAGTTTACAAACTAGATTTAAATGATTTATTCAAACAAACTGACTGCTTCCATCTGATCTGTCAATGAATTATTTAAGAAAGTTCATGAGAGAAGTAGAAATGTTACACCAGTGATCAAACTGTTCTTTTGAGTCAGATCTGTTCAATGAATCAGTTCACAAACTAGGTTTAAAGGATTCATGAAAAAAATCTGACTGATTCCAACTGATCTGTCAATGAATCATTCAAGAAAGTTCATGAGAGACGTAGCAATGTTACATCAGTGATCACACTAGAGTTCATGTTCGAACTAGCACAAATTGTCCTTTTGAGCCAGATCTTTTCAGTGAATTAGTTCACAAACTAGGTTTAAATGAATCATTCAAAACAACTGACTGATGGCAACTGATCTCTGAATGAATCATTCAAGAGAATTCATGAGAGAAGTAGCAATGTTACGTCAGTTATGTCAGTGATCAAACTGTTCTTTTGAGTCAGATCTGTTCAAAGAATAAGTTTACAACCTAGGTTTAAATGATTCATTCAAAACACCCGACTGAATAATTCAAGAGAATTCATCAGAAAAATAGCAATGTTACATCAGTTATCAATCTGTTATTTTGAGTCAGATCTGTCCAATGAATCAGTTCACAAACTAGGTTTAAATAATTCATACAAAACATCTGACTGAATCATTCAGGATAATCCATGAGAGAAGTAGTGATGTTACATCAGTGAACAAACTGGTCTTTTGAGTCAGATCTATTCAATGAATCAGTTCACAAACTAGGTTTAAATGATTCATGAAAAAATCTGACTGATTCCAACTGATCTGTCAATGAATCGTTCAAGAAAGTTCAGAAGAGAAGTGGCAATATTACATCAATAATCAAACTGTTCTTTTGAATCAGATCTGTTTAATGAATAAGTTCACAAAATAGTTTTTAATGATTCCTTCAAACCATCCGACTAATTCCAAATGATCTGTGAATGAATCATTCAAGTGAATTTATGATAGAAGTAGCAATGTTACATCAGTGAACAAACTATTCTTTTGAGTCAGATATGTTCAATGAATCAGTTCACAAACGTTTAAATGATTCATTAAACAAAAATCTGATTCCAATTGATCTGTGAAGGAATAATTCAAGAAGGCTAATAAGAGAAGTAACAATATTACACCAATGATCAAACTGTTATTTTGAGTCAGATCTGTTTAATGAATCCGATTACAATCTAGGTTTAAATGATTCATTTTAAAAAATCTGATTTAATTTGATCTGTGAAAGAATCATTCAAGAAAGCTAATAAGAGAAGTAGCAATATTATATCAATAATCAAACTGTTCTTTTGAGTCAGATCTGTTCAATGAATCAGTTCACAAAATAGTTTTAAATGATTCGTTCAAACCATCTGACTAATTCCAAATGAATCATGTCAATAAATCATTCAAGAGAATTCCTGAGAAAAGCAGCAATGTTACATCAGTGTTCAAGCTATTCTTCTGAGTCAAATCTGTTCAAAATATCAGTTAATCCAGTTCACAAAACAGGTCTAAATGATTCATTCATAAATGTAAATGATTTGGTTCTTGTTTACAACCTAATGAATTAGTTAGAGCAGTTAATCATTTATTGGAAGCAAAGCTAATTGAGAATAACAATGCAAATTCAAGGCTCTTTCTCACACAAAGCTATTCGGAGTACTTTGAACAGAGGGTGTGAGTCATATGAACCACTTTTGTGATACTTTATGGCCTTTAGCTTGAAACATTCAATGCTCCATTGCAATTGCATGAAAAATGCAACCAGAACATTCTTCAAAATATTGTCTTTAATGCTAAACAGAAGAAAGAAGGTCATACAGATTTAGAACAACATTGACAGAATTTCCTTTCTTTTTTTCTGTTTCATTCTATTAATATTCATTAGAGGTCAATGGGTTTTAATGTCGACATGATGAAATATAAATGTTTCTATGTGCTTACATGTATGCGATTGATATGTGTGTTATAGTGGTTTCATTTTAATGTGGGTGTTTTTGGCTCTGCTTAGTCTGCGATTACTATTTTGTGTCCAAGTGTGTGTGTTCATATATCCTTGATGCGGTGATTCCATCTGACTCAGTGAGCCACACAAAGTAAGTGATTTATGCGTCTTCATGCCCACATCTCTCTCCTCGGACTATCCATGTGTTATGCACACACATCCCCAAACCCTGAGTGTGTACACGAGTGCATGTGCTCACAGGGCTATTTATGACTATACACTGCAGCATGTGTGACCTACTCGGCACAATTATAGGTGTGTGTTTATTTATATATGCATTTCCTTGTCAACATAAATTGATGTGGTCAGGGCTAAGTCTGCAGTGTGACTTCAGGATTTGCTATTGTAAATAAATCTATATGTGTGTGTACTGTATATGTATTAAAGGGATATTTCACACAAAAATAAAAATGTTTTTACTAATTACTCATACTCATGACATTCCAAACCTGTAAGACCTTCGTTCATCTTCGGAGCACAAATTAAGAATTTTTTTGATGAAATCCAAGAGCTTCCTGACCCTTCATAGACAGCAATGCAACTGACACGTTGTGTACCTAATAAAGGTAGTAAGGACATCATTAAAACACAGTGGTGTGAAAAAGTGGTGCCCCTCTTAATGATTTTTTATTTATTTTTTGCATGTTAGTCACACTTTAATGTTTCAGATCATCAAACTAATTTAAATATCAACCAAGGATAACACAAGTGTATACAACATGCAGTTTTTAAATGAAGTGTTTTTTTTTTTATGAAGGAAAAAAAAATCCAAACCCAAATGGTCCTGTGTGAAAAAGTGTTTGCCACCCCCAGTTAAAACATAACTGTGGTTTATCACACCACAGAGAGTTCAGTTTCTCTAGCCACACCCAGGCCTGATTACTGCCATACCTGTTCGCAATCAAGAAATCACTTAAATAGGACCTGCCTGACAAAGTGAAGTAGACCAAAAGATCCTCAAAAGCTACACATCATGTTGAGATCCAAAGAAATTCAGGAACAATGAGAAAGAAAGTAATTTAGATCTATTAGTCTGGAAAAGGTTATAAAGGCATGGAACCACAGTGAGAGCCATTATCCACAAATGGCGAAAACATGGAACAGTGGTGAACCTTCCCAGGAGTGGCCGGCCAACCAAAATTACCCCAAGAGCGCAGCGACAATTCATCCAAGAGGTCACAAAAGACCCCACAACAACATCTAAAGAACTGCAGGCCTCTCTTGCCTCAGTTAAGGTCAGTGTTCATGACTCCACCATAAGAAAGTGCCAGAACACATTTTGATGATCCCCAAGACTTTTGGGAAAATACTCAGTGGACTTATGAGACAAAAGTTGAACATTTGGAAGGTGTGTGTCCCATTACATCAGGCGTAAAAGTAACACAGCATTTCAGAAAAAGAACATCATACCAACAGTAAAATATGGTGGTGGTAGTGTGATGGTCTGGGGCTGTTTTGCTGCTTCTGGACCTGGAAGACTTGCTGTGATAAATGAAATCATGAATTCTGCTGTCTACTCAAAAATCCTTAAGGACAATGTCCAGCCATCTGTTCGTGACCTCAAGCTGAAGTGAACTTGGGTTCTGCAGCAGGACAATGATCCAAAACACACCAGCAAATCCACCTCTGAATGGTTGAAGAAAAACAAAATACTTATGACTTATGGAGTGGCCTAGTAAAAGTCCTGACTCGAATCCTACAGAGATGCTGTGGCATGACCATAAAAGGCGGTTTATGCTCAAAAACCCTCCAATGTGGCTGAAATACAACAATTCTGCCAAGATGAGTGGGCCAAAATTCCTGCACATCGCTGTAACAGACCCATTGCAAGTTATCGCAAACGCTTGATTGCAGTTGTTGCTGCTAAGGGTGGCCCAACCAGTTATTAAGTTTAGGGGGCAAACACTTTTTCACACAGGGCCATGTGGGTTTGGATTTTGTTTTCCCTTCATGAAGAAAAAAAAAAAAAAAAAAAAAAACTTCATTCAAAAACTGCATGTTAGTGACTCAACTCTCTCTTTCTATTCTCCCGGCAGGCCTTCTCCATTACTTCACTTCCTTCCTTATCTGAGACTGCAGTAACACGCTCGGACTCTACCTTCCAGGCTGCTGCAGGGGGAAGTCAGGTATGAAGGTAAGAAATATCTGTAGGGCCTTTCAGTAAACACACCTTAATAAGAGTCAAATGATTTGGATGGCAATTTACAGCACATGCAGATACAGAGAAAAAGAGAACGAGAGGATGGAGGGAAACAAGAGTAGAGTAAAACCTTTCATTCCAACAAAGACTGAAGCTAAGAAAGAGGATTTGGTGGATTGCCAGTTTGAGCCAAAGTCGTTCTTTGTTGTTTGCAAGGCCAGGATTTCGAGACAAAGATGAGAGAGGAAGCGCGGGAGAAAAAAAGGAACGAGCAGCAAAACATGTAAGGAGAAAGACGGAGAAGTAAAAACAAAAAGATGCGTTAGGCAGGATCACAGCTGTGTTGGAGAACGACGGATTTCATCCACACTGAGAGCTGGGCATTGTGGGAGACCCACAGAGAGACAAATCCGAATGTGTAGGTGTGCATGTGTGTGAGAGATGGATTACGTGGTTGTGATGCGATCCTAACAGTGGGAAACCTTGTAGAGGTGTGTGTGTGCGCGTGCGTGTGTGTGCGCGTGTGTGTGCGTGTGTGTGCGCATCCCAGTCGATTCCTTCAACGGGAGTGTGTGGATGAAAGATAAGAACTTACAAGCACATGCACATTCATTGCGGTGTGTGGTGTGAGTGTGCATATATTTTTGTGTTTATTCAGGTGTTTCTGACACCGGCAAATGCAATAATCATATTCTCGCTCTTCCTTTCTTCTCAAATCTTCTCGCCTCCTCCAAAATATAAAATAGTTCAAGCTTTTGAAGTATTCAAGTATACAAGATTCATGCATCAAACTTTTATATCAAGACAAACATTAGAGCATATGTTGTGTTTTGGATGTTGAATCAGCCATGATTTAATCACAAGTCCCTCACATACACTATTTTTGTATACAAATAGTTCTGATTTAACAAGTAGTTCTGTCCATCAGTTGTTGAATGGATGGAGGCAGATCTTAATCTGAGTGAAAAATGAAACATGCATGGATGAATTATTCACACTAAGATCAATAACATGTATTTAGAAAAGAGATGGGGTCAATTTTTCTGACCCTGATTTGACAGCAACGCAACTATCAAATTCAAGGCCCAGAAAGGTAGTAAGGACATTGTTAAAATAGTCTACGTGACATCAGTCAGTGGTCCAACTGTAATGTTGTGAAGCGACACAAAATACTTTTTGTACAAAAAAAAAAAAAAAAAACACTTTATTTAACAATTTTTTTTTTCAGTGTGAGTCTTCAATGCTTCTTTAGGAGCTGGTGTTCTGACATAGAATATCCAGCTCTCATAGTTCATCGTCTATATATTCTGGTTCAAATAACTAAGGCTGGGCAAAAACGACAAAACTTACAAAAACTGTTTTAAGTACAACGTACAATCGTTTTCTGCTTGTAAACATGGCACCGCACATCCAGGTTCTGCTTCAGCAATATTTTTGCTTTCTTTGCGCACAAAAAGTATTCTCGTAGCTTCAATAAAATTAAGGTTTTAACAATGCTCTTGCTACCTTTCTGGAAAAAAAAGATCTAATGTTGAAAACATACCTGTGGGTACACAAAATACTGTATGTACAAATAAGTACATATCACTGCAGTTTCCAACACAAATGTCCACTGAGTGGCACTTAAAGTGTTATTTTTCCCCCCCTGGAACAGATGAACATACATATAGTACATTTTAGGTGATGTTGGTTTTGTATGTCGCACAGTTCTGACTTGAAATGTTCATTGATTGGCGCTATAATGATAGTATGAACAAAAGCAAATGTTATGTAAAAATGCAATCACAAGCATGCTGTTTTAGCTTTTTATTTATTTATATTTTTTTTTATCTCTGAGCTCTTTTATCATGAGTCATGCTTTTCATAGGATTTGTAGCCAAGGATTCCACATCCTAAGTCCAATTCTGTGCCGGCTGAGCTACTGAGCAAGCTTGTTATGTTCCGGAAAGCGAAACATATGGAGCTCTAATCATCACTGTGTATGAAAATGATTACAAGTGCCCACTGTTTTACTGCCTTTGGTGGACATATCTGTTGGGAACTGCTGTGATATATTGGTACAGATTTCACGTCTCAAGAAAACGTTCCCACAGGTACATTTTCATCATGATATCATGTACTTGCATTGCTGTCTATGCAGGGTCAGAAAGCTCTTGGATTTTATCAAAAATACCTTAATTTGTGTTCCGAAGATGAATGAAGGTCTTACAGGTTTGGAATGACATGAGGGTGAGTAATTAAAGACAGAATTTTCATTTTGGAGTAAACTATCCCTTTAATCATGTTAAGTTTAGACATTACAACATTATATTGTACAGTATGAAAAATATATCTCCATTTTGAGATATGCCATTAACTCTAAATCTAAAATGTGAATGTTGTACCAGAAACAACAACATTGTTGGTCCCACAAGACCAGCACAAACCCATGTAATCAGTATGAAAATTCATGTTGCTTTATAATTTTTTTTTAAAGCTGGATGGGTGATATTTTCTTTTTTCAAATGCAAGGTTGGTAGAAACATAATCCTGCCAATCAAGTTTCATCAATTCTTCCAACATCTCCACTCCATAGTTCGGTCCAGAGAGAACATGTTCAAGCCCTTCTATATGGACAGCATGTCAAACCTGTCTACCTGTACCACATGCCCTCATATAGATTACATGAACGCCAACCTATGAATAAAACATATTCACCAGAGGGACCTGTCGAAGACTCTTTGGGTTCAACACATGCAGGGATTGTACGATGCTCAATTTTATCAGTCGCCCAGGTAGTTGATCTTGTTGAAGGGTCAACATTTACCTATGCAAGGTAACAAAAGTACCAATATCTCCACTGCCAGATTAAAATGAAAAAAACCTAGTCAGGTCACTTTTTGGGGTGACAGAAGTGTTTATCTCTCCGGTAATAACATTTTCAGTAATGATAAATGATTTTATATAAAATATACTAATTAATGCCAAAATAATGATTAGGATATTAACCAAATATCATGTTCAATTAATGTATTTTGTAAATTTCCTACCGTCAATATATTAAAACTTAATTTTTGATTAGTAATATGCAGTGCTAAGAACTTTATTTGGACAACTTTAAAGGCAATTTTCTCAATATTTAGTTTTTATTGCACCCTCAGATTTCAGATTTTCACATATATTGGTCAAATATTGTCCTAACAAACCATACATCAATGAAAAGCCTATTTATTCAACCTTCAGATGATGTATAAATCTCAATAAAAAAAAAAAAAAAAAAAAAAAAAAACATTATGACTGGTTTTGTGGTCCAGGGTCACATACACTCTTAAAAATAAAGGTGCTTCAAAAGGTTCTTCACAGCGACGCCATAGAAGAACCATTTTTGGTTCCACAAAGAACCATTCAGTCAAAGGTTCTTTAATGAACCATTTCTTTCTTTCTTTTTTATAATCTGAAGAACCTTCTTTCGCAACAAAGAACCTTTTGTGAAACAGAAAAGTTCTTCAGATCTTATGGAACCACTTAGACAAAAAGGGTTCTTCTATGGCATTGTGAAGCACCTTTATTTTAAGTGTATATACACAACATAAACATAATATTAAACTTACATCTGCACAAAGTTGCAGGCTAGACAGAATGTGCAATGGATGTTGTGTGATTTTTTTTTTTTTTTTTTTTTATCTACAAAGATAAAGTTTAAATTTCACATACTAATCTTTCACTTTTAGTCAGTGAAAAATAGAGTAACATTGACTAAATATAAACATTTCTGTCAAAAAACAAAAACTATAACTAAATCAAAAAAATGTATAGGTTTCAGGGCCATTCGCAATGAATTCATACTTGAATGTGAACACTCCACCTAAACTCAGACCATCTCAGATGTCTAATGTCTATGTTATCGACTAGTTAAATCCAAGAGCCTGTTAGACGTAAGCTGAAGCAATACTTAAGGAGGGTCAGATTCAGACAAATGAGGGTCCTTCAAACACCGGCAAGTCCTCTTTATCCTCTAATTGAGGGGATTTACAGGTAGCAGTCATTTGTGTAGAGTGCACTGTGAGGCATGTAGAAAGATTTGCAGTTCACTAGGAAAAGATTATCATATGAATGACTTCCTCATTCAACAGCACTTCAAAATAGTGAACAGAAATACAGAAATCTCTTGGGGAATGCAGAAGATTTGAACAAAACAAAGTCTAGCGACTATATAAAAGAAATGAGAAAGATTATATAATGCTTGAATGAACTGTATGCATCATGCTACGAGAATAGGTTACGAGAATGTAGGCCTTTTGTTTACTCATTTCAGTCAAATAAAGCACAGCAATGCGGTTATATTGTTTTTTTTTTCTCAAGTAAAGTGGTGTGTGCGCATGGCTGTAAACGTGTACGATCAATATTAACTGCTCCCGTTGGACTTGACAGTGCATCAGAAATAATACACCACATCACAAAAGGACCGGACTGTTGAACTGTTTGACGACTTAGTCTTTGATAGTCTTTTCACACACAACCCACTGAGCTCTCCGGTGAAGTAAATGGCCTTTTAGTTTGCCGATCTGCCTCTTTCCACATGCTCTACCTCCCTCCCTTTAGTATTCTTCATCTCTCTCTCTTATTTTGACTCCTAGCTTTCACTTCTAAAGCCTGTGCATGTCCAGTCTGAAGACTACTCTATCAGTACTTCCAGGAACATAAACGAGTAATTTATTTAATTGTGCCCTTTAATGACATAATAAAAGGTTTAATCACTGTACTAGCTGAAGTTAGAGAGTGCAGGTGAACTTATTCATACTTTGTATCTGAAAATGAATGATAAAGAATTGCTAATAACAATAAATTAATGATGCAACTGCATATGCATATGCAAAAGGTCAAATGCACCTCTTGGTCAAAATTGCCATTTTAGTGAGTTATAAATGTAAACCTTCTGTTTACCATATGTAAATGAACGCAATAGACCTGTCGCCATCTATTAAAATAAAAATCAAACAATTAAAAATAAAAAATGTTTTAAAGATGTTTCTTATGCTCATCGCAGCTGTATCTATTTGATCAAAAACACTAATTTTTTTTTCACATGATCCTTCAGAAATCATTCTAATATGCTGATTTACAAAAATGTATTCAGCAAGGATATGTTAAATTGATTCAAAAGTGATGGTAAAGACTTGAAAATATATGTTAGAAAATATTTCGTTTTTATTAATCTAAAAATCAAAGAAAAATTATCACAGGTTCCAACTTTTCTAGTTAATTCTTAGTTTTCGCTGTGGTATCAAAACTAATACTAAACTTGTACATTTTACTGAATTGTTACAAACTGTAATTCTGCTATCATGACTATCAGTACTATTTTCCACAAAAATCTTTTCAGACTCTCCTTGAGACCTGTTTGTGTAGCTCTCACAGTCAGAGTCCCTTTAAGGCTCAGATCACTTTTCTTTTTCGCAAGAAACTGTGCAACAAAAGCGACCACACTCGCTGTGATTTTACAAACTATCCATGTCTCCAGCCACTCAGGTCACTCTTTGTCTTTCAGACAGGCTGCGGTAAAGCTGTTTGGTTCCTCTCAGCCAAGGTTTGATTAGTGTGTGTAGGTCCAAATACATCTTGCTAAGAGAAGTATCTGTCCTTCCTTGGGCCACATATACTGCCCACTGGATTTACTACAGCCTATGCATTTCAACAAAAGTAGACTAAATGCAATAAATAAGGCAAGATGTATGTTTACATAGATCAACTCACTGTAAAACATGATTGTGCCAATTAGTTATCACAACTTAACATTTTCAGTTAAGTTAACTGAATTGGATTTAAGTTGTTGAGATAACTGAAATATCAAAGTTTTTCTTGGCTGAACTTATCAGACTTAAAAGAATGAGTCAAATGAACTTAACTGCTTCAAATATTTGAGCCTTTAATAGTACAAATATGTGCACTTAAATGGCTGATTTTCTTTCATTGTGGTTATGGTATTAAACATGGCTACGTCCGCTTTGAAAAATATGGTCTGAACGGCTTTGGAAAGAATAAAAAATGATATAATCCAGCAAAACTGGGCATCATTGAGGAGATGACTATGTGATGTTACCCTGAACATTAAAGCAGTCTCTGGAAAATACAAACTGGCCTTTTTCTAAAAGATGCTGCTTGCCATTTCAACAAAAACATCCCAGAATTCAAAAGTATATATTTTTTTTATCTTTTTGTGTCTGCATGATAGGAAGTCCTTTGTAACCTGGAAAAGTGGCTGCTGACAACAAATACAAAAAGAAGCATTAACCACAAACAAAATAAACTACTGATAACACTTCTTCCAAATTCCATATAGAAATATTGTCATTTATAGAAATACGACATTTGGTCAAAATAACAAAAGTAACAGTAACAAATAAATAATGTATTGTTATTATAACCATCACTTTGAATAATATTAGTATTCATATATTTTCTTATCTCAGGTTTATATAAAACCTTACTAACCAGTTTTTAAATAATTCAGCAGGACAGCTCAAGGGAGGTCTGGATGATTTCCACCTCAGAAATTGAACAGTTCACTCTACTAAAAGGGCATGTGGCATAACCAGAGGAGATCACATGACACACTGTCATGGAAACCATGGAATGCCACCACCTGGATAAGAACTTCATATGTGCCAGGTTTGGAAATCCACAGTCTTTGTAAGCACAAAATGAAAGAAAGAGACAGCTAGAGTAAGACTAACAGGCTGTTCACATAGAGTTACAAATGTATTGTATGTATTGTATTGTATTTACTAACAGGTCACTCAAACAGTTGTTTCAACAACAGCCTACAGGAGCAACTAAAATGTATTCAATATGTATAAATAAATAACATCAGGGCCCTTTTTTATTATTTTCAATGACTGTAAATAACACCAGTAACTATAACAGTGATTAAAATAAATATCAAAGATGGAAGTAACTATAACAATACAAAATTATCACAGTTGGCAGAAAATTATTCATGTTTATCTGTCAAAACATATTAACCAACAGAGTTTAAAATGTTTTCTGGTAGGTATGAACATAAGTATAATTTCACCTTCTATACTATTGTTTGAAAGTCAGCAATGTTTTTGAAAGAAGTCTCTTATGCTTAAGACTACACTTACTTTAACCAAAAATACAGTAAATCCAGTAATATTGTGAAATATTACAATTGTAAAATTGTAAAAATTTGTCACATGATCTTTCTAAATTGTGTCTAATATGCTGATTTGGTGCTCATGAAACATTTGATATTAGTATCAATGTTAAAAACAAGTGTGCTGCTTAATATTTATTGCAAAAACTGTGATATATATATTTTTGAGGATTCTTTTTAAGCATGTTTCATAAATTAATTGTATTTTGAATAACAGTATAAAAAAACTTAAATGAGATATTGGAAAAACAACTTTTTTTAGAGAACACTTACTGATACCTCCAAGTTATTGGTGTACAATTTGACACCTGGTGCTAATTTCCTTAATTGTATGATAAACCCTTTTTAACTGGCAGCATTACTCCAGTTGTCACTAAGACTGCACGATGGTGGGCTGCTCTAAGGAGACTTAAACCCTGCAAATGCAGGCTGTCCAGATAAAGGCCAAAGGGATGATCCTTTCAGCCCCTGCAAGAGAAGTTGGTCATTCTAAACCAGTGATTTTTTAATATTGTAGCTTTACAGTGACACTAATTCATTCAAGTCCCCCCAAAAGGCTGGTCGGCCACATAAGACAAATGCACGAGAAGACAGGATAATGCACAGACTCTCATTTGGGAATGGGTTCAACACTGCAGCTGAAATCGCTTGCCAGTTCATTGCTGAACAGGGTAAGGATCTGGGATGTTTGAGAAAAGCTGGATTGAAAGTGCATTCTGTATTGACTAAGTATCTCATCAGCAGAAAGAATCAAAAGGCTAAGCTCACCTTTGCTGAGGAGAATGTTGTGTGGAGAGAGGACAACTGGTCTAAAGTTCACTTTAGTGATGAAAGCAAGTTTAATTTATTTGGGTCTGATGGGAAACATATGTGCAGTGTCAAACTGGGGAAAGACTAAAGTCACTTGTTATCACAGTTATCACAGTTGACAGAAAATCTGTCAAATCATCTGTCAAAACATATTCTGAAGCACAGTATAAAAACTTACAAAAGATATTTGAAAAAGAACTGATCAAAATTAGAGAACACTTAATCTGGCACCTGGTGCTAATTTCCTCAATTATATGACAAACCCTATTTAACTGGCAGCATTTCTACAATGTTCACTGAGATGGTGGGCTGTTCTAAGGTGACTAAACCACTGCCACAACCACGGAGGTTGTTCAGATGAAGGCCAAAGAGATGATCCTTTCAGCCACTGTAAGAGGAATTGGTAGTTCCAAATCTGTGATTTCTCAAATATTGCAGCTTTACAATGACACTAATTCATTCAAGTTCCCTAAAAAGGCTGATCGTCCACGTAAGACAAATGCATAAGAAGACAGGATAATGCAGTGACTCTCAATGGGGAATGGATTCAACACTGCAGGCAGAATTGCTTGCCAGTTCAGTCCTGAACAGAATAAGGATCTGTCTCAGGACGTTTAAGAGAAGTCAGACTGAAAGTGAACTCTTCAGTGAACAAGCTTCTCATCAGCAGAGAAAATCAAAAGGCTAAGCTCACCTTTGCTTAGAAGCATGTTGTGTGGAAAGAAGAGAACTGGTCCAAAGTTCACAACAAAGTTATAGCTAAGAAACCCACTACAGTTACCAAATTATGGAAGAGAGTGGACCAAGATCACACCAGTGCAGTGTGAGAAACTAGAGATGTCCTGCAGCCGCAGATGTGCTGAAGTGATTCAAAGCAAGGGCAATTATTTTCTAACAGCTCAAACCCTCCAAAATTTTAGTAGTAATCTTTTTTCGTACGACAGTGGTTATTGTTTTCTACTCTGTTTTCCACAAAATAATGAAGATTAACAGTACTTCAGAAAAAGTATTTATACAGTAGATTGTTCTCTAATTTTGATCTCCACTGCATATCCTGTAATCAAACAGAACTGACCACTGTATTCTGTTGTTGTGTGAACAAAGAGAGAATGTGTTAAAGAAAAATATGCATACTGTCAATGTTTACTTACTACATCAAATGTGTTAAAAAGAGAAGCCAGGTTTGTGACTCCAAAAATGTGTATTTGTGACTGAAAATAACAGTGTGGAGGCTGTATGTTTGTGATTATTTACATAGGGACATTCTAGGGACATCTTACTCATGCACAGACAGGAAGCCAACATCCAAACATCAGAGCATATGTACAGTCAGTGATTGGAGAATCAGTCAAATGCACAGATGTGCATCTGTTTTAAGGGGAGGTCATTCCGAGGTCACAGTAAAACTAAACGTACTCATTCAGACCTTTTATTACCCCTCATACTGATGGAAACAGTTTAGATGTCACAGCATATATTCACAGCATTCCAGTGTGCAATCTTCCCTTCCTTTTAGAGAGCTCTACCGAGGAAAAACAGGAATAAACAGTACGCTTGAAACCTATGTTTTTGTCCAGGACTGGAGAGAAGTGAAATAAAACACTGACCATAAGAGCGGACAGTCTCCTCAGAGATGTCGCTTCTGCAAATGTCTTATTTTCTGCTACCTAAATGCTGTGTTTATCAACCTTTCATCAGCAGCAATCATAACCCTGTCTCTCTCTTACTCACCCTAGTCTCTTTCTCTCTTACCTTTTCTAGAATTCACCCATCAAACTGACAGGAACAGTTTGGACATCACTGACGAACATGTAGTCAAGGCAGTGGTGAGTCACTGGCCATGATTGTTAAAGTAAAAAAAAAAATCAGTCTCTTATGCTCATCAAGATTAAATTTATTTTAAAATATTTAATATTTTTTTACTCTAGTCTTCAGTGTCACATGATCCTACAAATGGCATTCTAATATACTGATTCTGTGTTCAATAAAAAAAAATATATAATAATTTTTAAAACAGCTGTGCTACCTAATATTTCTGTGGAAACTGTACATTTTCAGTCTTTAAAATCTGTATGACTTTACTTTTGTGGAACATATAAGATATTTTGAATAATATGTCAACTACTTTTATCCTTATAATAGAAGCAAATGGGTTCCAAAACAACACTGGGAACACAACAAAAGAAAGAGCCAACCCCAGCTTGACTTGCCAGTGATAAAACACCCCACCTCACATATTGAACATGTGTAACAACCAACAAATAAAGATTTGGTTTTCTTTTTTCATCTACTGATTCACAGCAACCAATGAGACATCCTATTCAATGCGTGTCCTTCTATCAATCTAATCTGTTTATATGCGTGGTAGGAGTCTTCAATGCCAGCATCAAAACAGACGATATGATCAATACCATTTCATATCAAGAGGCATATCTCCAATATCTGCAAAGCGTGATTCACCAAGCTGTGCAATATGTCATGAGAAAATGCTCAAAACACGGTGGAGTCAAATTGGCAGGATAAAAAGGATATGAAATATGGCCCTGACAAAAATTCTGGGAAATAGAGGGTGCCCGGTCGGGTTAGGAGTGTGGGGATGACTCTGAGACAGCTGAAGTCAGAAGATGTCACAGAGTGGCGGACATGTCCAGTCTGCAGCTGGCTAAGGCCGTCCACTCCATCCTCTGCCAGAAATCCAAGTTGTCATATTGGATCAATCATTTTGGCTCTGATGTTCCATCAGCTCTGGCCGGCTGAAGACAAATCGCCGAGGCAGTCGGTGAAGCCCTGACCTGCCATAAAACATCCATTTTGGTCAATACAAGCAGACAGCAAGATGCTATCTTAGAGGACTCAAGGACTGACATTGTGTCTCCAGCCTTGGAAAAAGTTGCAAACAAAACAATGTATGTAGAGACAAACTGAGCAAAAAATAGGAGGATGATGGAAAACATTTCCTATATTAAAAATGTTAAATGTTTGACAGTTTAACAGCTGAGCTCAAGCCTCCATTACTAATTCGAAAACGTTACTCTAGAACTAGTAACAAAAGAATGCTGAGTTGCTTCATTGAAAGCTTATGGTATTACTGTATGCAGAGTATTATGAGAGAGAGATAGACTGAGCGAGTGTGATTACCTGCATCTGATACAGCTTTCATTCTTCAGCTCAGACTCTTATTCACAATAAAACATTGTTTGAATGTCCGCTGAGGAAAGCGATATCTTTGTCGCAATATCCTTTGATCTGTTAAGGGTGATTTCTGATGACAGCGCTGGAGAGAAGTGAAATAAAACACTGACCATAAAAGCGGACAGTCTCCTCAGAGATGCCGCTTCTGCAAATGTCTTATTTTCTGCTGCCTAAATGCTGTGTTAATCAACCTTTCATCAGCAGCAATCATAACCCTGTCTCTCTCTTACTCGCCCTTGTCTCTTGAGAATTCTCTCATCAATTCCCATCAACCTGACAGGAACAGTTTGGACATCACTGAGGAACATGTAGTAACGAAAGAATGTTGAGTTGCTTCATTAAAAGCTTATGGTATTACTGTGTTAAAAGCACACTGTATTATGTATTATTATGAGTGAGAAATAGACTAAGCGAGTGTGATTACCTGCATCTGATACCGCTTTCATTCTTCAGCTCAGTCTCTTATTCACAATAAAACATTAGATTGAATGTCCGCTGAGGAAAGCGATATCTTTGTCCTAATATCCTTTCATCTGTTAAGAGTCATTTCTGATGACAACGCTGCTCAGTGCATTTGTTCGCTGCATCTTACAAGGTGTTGTTGAAAGTAAATATAACTTCTTTCTTTACGACCGTTTCAATCTCTTTCAATATAAAAGACTCTTATCTTTATCCTATGCCAAAATTATTTGCTCTGAAATAAATAATATATTAATGAGACCAAAGACTGCCTGATAGAAATACCCAAAATTAATTCTATCTCATGTTTAACTACTTTAGAGACATCAGAGCCAGCTGCAAATTCCAGAAGATCTGCCCGACGTAAGACTGCTCTCGGTTGGTTCATGAACGCTGAATGGCCGTTGACGCCCTGGAGCTCAAATCTCCAAAAAACATTTAAATACATTTTCAAATAGACATTATCTTTATTAACAAACTGCATATTTGAAGTCTAAACAAGTTTTTTTTTTTTCAAATATATAATAGTCTAATTTTAAGACACTTCAATGTCAAATGACATGTAAGAAGCTTGTAGCTTGGCAAACTACAGTTTCAAAGCAGCTTTCCCAACACTGGTGAGAGAAACATTTTTTACACCTAAATATAGAGTATAAATATTCAAAACGAGACTCAAGACAGAGTGGTGAGGAAGAAAGGCAAATGAGATGAATAGGATGGCAATGCTACAGATTGAGTTTCTGCATATGCTAAAGCACTCTAAATCTTTCAGGTTAGAGTTATATGGATGAGGTGTGTATTTTCCATGATGTAGTGCTGTTTACGGGCCGGATGATTTGTAGCTTATTGGTTGGACTGTTTTTCCAGCGTGTGCAAAAATGATAGCATGGCCGCTTCACAAGATCACACACATTCAAAACCGTGGCCTAGATTCAGTGACAGTCTCCATGGCCACCGGTACTTCCTACTTGGCGCAAACCATACCTGGGCATTGTACCTGACAGGTGTAAAAATAACATGCGGTCTGACGCACACTGTGAGAGATCGATCCTCTTAGCTCAATCGCTCCCTGTCCCCCTTTCCCGATCCTCTCCTACGCCAATGTCCACTGAGATCCACGCAGGAGACATGCAAAGGAACTATCTCCCCACGTCTCTGCAAACATGCCAGCACCTGGCGGCTTTATGGCGACATGATAGCAACAGGGAACATTTCAAACTCCACACACAATAAATCTTTAAACACAAACGCCCGTATGGCTTCTGAATCCTTCAACACCTGCAGAGAAATGAGAAAAACAAACTATAAGCTCTGCTGTTCCAACAAAACTCCTGAACAGCAAGATTAATTAAAAATGATCTTTTCCCAAACAATCAGCCTCTTCTGACCTACAGAATTTTATTTCAAAGGACATAATATATGGATTAAGAGATACCTTTGCTGATATTTCACTTTAATAATGATTAAAAAAAAGTTGAACATGGCTTAATCTTCAGGGCATAATGGTGTCTTCTGATTAACACATTTTTTTTTAATTATATCTTTGGGTGAATCGTCTAATTTGTATCCAAGTTCTTAAGCTTCCTCAGTCTCTCTTTATTTCTCTGTTTCTAAAATACTTACTAGTGCTATGCTGTTCGACCAAAAATCTATATGGCACTATTGTTTTATGATTCTGGGTGTGCCTTTATGTGAATGCAAGAAAACAGTTGCAAACCACTGCATTTTAACCACAATCCAAACAAACTTGCTACATGTAGCGTGAAAAGTTTTTGTTGCAAAACAAAAACAGCAGATGTGCTGAATAGACGTTTTTAAATGCGGAAGTCGCGCCTGACACTCAACCCGAAGAATGCCTTACATTTCTGGTCTCCATGTGTTTCTAGTCAAATTAGCTATATTAAGCTGCCGATGTTAGCTGTAACCATAACTGTGTACAAAAACTAGTACATAGTGTTCATTTCTGTTTGAAACTGTAGTGATATGTACTTATTGGTATGGTTTTCGTCATGAGATCAGGTAGAATTTAAAATAAGTGTTTTCCACTACTCCAGTCTAAAATGTCACATAATCCTTCAGAAATCATGACAATTTTGAAAACATTTAAACTGCTTAATATTTCAAACATTTCTGAAACCATGATACTTTTCTGCAGGTTGCATAGAAAGTTCTTTATCCTTGCTGAATAAAATCTTACTAATGCCAAACTTTTGAACTGAAGTGTAACTACATTAATATGTATTAACTATATTACTTTTCTAGAATATGTGTTGTAGCATGAGTGTTAGGTAGACAGACTACAGTAGTTAGTCTGGTTGATGGATAATTTTCTTGAGGTCTAAGAGACGGATACAGAATGTACAGGGATTGCTCAAACAAGACAGTCTTGAATAGCCTGACAAACGAATGAGCACTTTTCAAGAGAAAAAGTAATTGTAAAGGCCGCTGCGAGTGCGTTGCCTAGACACACAACCGTACGAGTAGCTCACTCATTTCCCTCATCTTCTGCCTCTTTAATCTGTTTAAAAGAAGCCAGCCACTTTGAGCCTCTGTCTCCATAAAACTTGCATCATCATTTGATATTCATCCCAGCAATCTTCAAAAACACATTAGCCTCGGCTGAAGGCAGGGCCCGCTTGTATCACCCTTCTCTCAAGGCGTTTCTCTAAGAAACAGAATCCTTTCAATCTCTTTTATTCTTCTTTTCTTTTCGCTGTTTTACCATTATTAGTGTTCCGCTTTGACCCTGAGAATATTTTTCATGTTGGAGCAGAGAGCGTATCTATTAATAAAATAACGCCACCGAGTTGGTCTTGACCGCACCAGCCATGTTATGCATTATAGACGACAACCCTTCTTTATTCGCTTCCTAACGTCAGAGATGCACAAACCTATAAGTAAGCGCAAATGCATCAATCTTTGCAATTTCAATGGGCGACCTAGCGCAGGTTACATCAAACCAAGGTCAAATGGATTCCAAGATGATGAGCTTGTTTCCAGGGCTCTCTGGGAAATAGGCTCCCTTTAACTTGTCCTTGCTTGCTTTCCCACATATCGGAGGCTATAAATTTGAGGCAGTTTATGGTGGCTCTGAATAGCTGTTGAAGTGCCGTTTGCCTTCTTCAGGTGTCTAGACATAGGAAGAAAAAAGTATATGGCGGGAAGGGAGAGAGCAGTTTGAGGAAACTGCAGTGCAGCTTGTCACTCAAAAAGTACATACAATTTTTCATATCTTATCAGAGGGAAAATGTCAATCCTTTTCATTTAAATTCACAGCTGTCATTTATGTAATTTAAGTGCATTTTCTTTTGTTATGTTCTAGTGAATATGTACGGTACTGCAGAGTTGCATCGTAAGCCTCAATTGGTGCGCAAGTGAAGCTGGTAATGCAGAAAAACTGTAAATTAGGTTTTAAAATACTTCAGAAGACAAGTATTTCGATACATAGCATGTCTGATAGAAAATATCCCTCTCCAGCTGACTTCACCCTCACCCTCAAAACTTGAATTTTGCATTCAAAAGTTCACTGCCGCACATCAACACTGTTCGCAAAGTGCACACAAAGCCGATTCGGCCTTCAACAAACAGCAATGAATTCTGACAGCGAATTCGTTGTGTTAAAGGTGAGAAACAATTCGACAAGACAAGAAATTTTTGATCTATATTTTAAAGAGCTTTTTCAGCATGGGGCACAAGCGTTCCTGCATGTATGATTTGTTTCAGAGGCGATCGATGAGCTTTGCGATTCTCTCTGTTGTAGTCCACTGGCACACAGGATTGATTTGGCTTGCTGTGATCCAATGACATGGGATCTAATCTACTCATCTGCACTCTCCACCTGAGCTAAGGACGTCCTGCAGAGCTGGAGAGCGAAAAGAACAGTGGAGACAGAGAGAATCAAAGAGCTGTGCCTTGACCACACTGACATTACAATATGTAAAGCAGAGGAAGGCACGGGAACCCTGGACGTGGATAGGCATGGGTACTCTAATGTATGGAAAAAAAGATATGAATCAAATGGACAAAACAATCTAAAACTACATGGTGAAAACTACATGCAAATGTGCAACTTTTGAAGGGTTACTGTAAAGGAATACTCTAATTTGAAAAGTCAGAAGAATTTTCAAAATTACTAGTGTACATTTTTTTTAAATCTTAAAATCTGAAGGTTTATATTTCTTACAGACACAAACAGAAGAATTAAAGATAAAACAAAAGATAGATAGATAGATAGATAGATAGATAGATAGATAGATAGAACGAATGATAGAAGAAACGATGAAATGATAGAATGACAGAATCATAGATTTAATGACAACAGAACAAAAAGATAGACAAAAGAACAAAAGATAGATAGACAGAACGATGGATGGATGGATGGATGGAAATATAGATATGATAGAAGAAACAAAACAGTAATGTAGATAGAATGATAGAGATAACAATAGAAAGAGAACAATTCATAGAACCATAAAATAAGAGAGAACAAACGATGAAATGATAGAACGACAATGATAGATAGAATGACAGAATCATAGATTAAAGACAGAAATATAGAACGATAGATAGAACGATAGATAGATAGATAGATAGATAGATAGATAGATAGATAGATAGATAGATAGATAGATAGATAGATAGATAGATAGATAGATAGATAGATAGACAGAACAGTACTGTAGAATGATAGATATAACAATAGAAAGAGAACAATAGATAGAATGAGAGAGAACAAACAATGAAATGACAGAACGATGGAATGATAGATAGAAAGACAGAATGATAGAACGACAGAATCAGATTAAACGACAGAACAAAAGATGGATGGATGGATACATAGATAGATAGATAGATAGATAGATAGATAGATAGATAGATAGATAGATAGATAGATAGATAGATAGATAGATGATGGATGATAGATAGATAGATAGATAGATAGATAGATAGATAGATAGATAGATAGATAGATAGATAGATAGATAGATAGATAGATAGATAGATAGATAGATAGATAGATAGATAGATAGATAGAAGCTACAACTAGAAAGTAAAGTTAATATATTTTCAGGCCTGAAGCTTTTAACTTATTTATCTGGCTGCTAGATAAAACATTGAGATGCAATAGGGTAAGCAGCCCTCGAAAGATCCATTAATTATGCAAATGTCTGTAATTGTCTGGGAAAATTTGAGCAGTCAGAGTATCTGTCCAGATGAAGAATGTCAATGATTTTCTCCACTTTCTTTCTGTACCTCTCCTCTTTTTATTCACTCACTTGTTACTGAAACAACACTCATGCCTCCTTACCTCCTGCCCCCCATCACTTTTTCCTCTCATACTTCTACCTTTCCACAGCCCTCCATCACCATTTGTTTAGGTTTCCACAAGGTAGTAGAAAGCAACTTAATGGCTTTAATGAAAAGCTGGGTAAATTCAGTCAGGCAGCCTGTGGGGTCTTGCTTGATCCAGGAGGTTCTAAATCAGTCAGCGAGGCCTCACGGGTTGGCAACGTCCAAACTACTCCTGACATCGCTGCCAGTGCGTCTATAATACAGTTAAATGGTCCTACTTATCGCCGGTGAGAAATACACAAGGAGAGTAGGCTCTGGCTCCATTTGTCAGGTGGATTCCACTTCCTCTGTGGACAGCAGGCTCTAAAGGCATTAAACACTGCCATGTCCACACAGCTTTACTGCTGAGGAATGGTAACCACTCAAATATTCATTACTGTTGTGATAGATTAAAAACTGCCTCTGAACTTTTCTCCCAGTGTGATGTGTCTGGTAATACTGCCTTCCAGCTTATTAAACTGCTTCATTAGACCTTAATGTGATAGTTTACATAAAAATTAAAACCCATTCTCATGTCAATCCTATGAAAGCCTATTTCTGCTACTAAATATTTTATTTTATTTTATTTTTTTTGTAATAAAAGGCAATTGCAGCTTTTATCATGTTAGTCAGAATTATAAGTTTAAATGTGCAATTCTGAGAAAAAAACATTACAACTGCAGAATACAAACTCGTAATTCTGAGAAAAAAAATAAATAAACAATTCTGACTTTATATCACAATACAGAGAAGAAAAGTCAGAACTGTAAGATAAAAAGCCACAATTGCCTTTTAATTTCATTTAATTTATTTTAATCCAGTGGCAGAAACAGTTTAAACCTCACTTTATTTTTTATTTTTTAATCACACAGTACTGACTTTGGAACTCGCAACTGTGATATTTTGTCATCCAAGATGTTTATGTCTTTTTTTCTTCAGTCATCAAGAAATTATGTTTTTGAGATAAACATTTCTGGAAATTTCTCCATATAATGGACTTAAATGGTGCCCCGATTTTTGAATCTTCAAAATGCCGCTTAAATGCAGTTTAAATGCAGCTTCAAATGGCTGTAAACGATCCCAGCCGACGAAGAAGAGTCTTGTCCATTTTCTTAGAAAAATATATTTTCATATACCTTTTAAGCACAGAAACTCGTCTAGCACTAAGGCTTGTAGTGCGCGTTCCCGACTTTACGTACTCACATCGAAAGGTCACGCGTGACGCATGCGAAACTACAGACCCAGTGTTTACAAAGCGAACTTGAGAAGAGAGAAGTGCAACGCAATCAAATACTCTTTAGCAACAAGGTACAACATAAAGTACAACGATGTCGGACGACTTTGAAGCTGGAGGAGCACATGAGATGGAGTTTTTCAATGTTTCCTACCTTTTTGACCCGGAATACACAGACGATGAACTCTGTCAGAGAGAGAAAACTGCGACAGCCGCGGCGGCGACACAAGCCTCGGGCAGACCGCGTTCAAACGAGACGAGATGGTGGTGCAAGTGTGGAAAATGCCAGCCATTTCCAGCGGAGCAGGAATCTCAGTGCTGTCACGACTGGACCACATCTGTTCCACTGTTACAAACAATCGGCGAGTAAGGTGATGGGACTGCTTCTAGCATTCGCTGCGTTGCAGAGCATGGTGAACGCAGTACGTAAAGTCGGGAACGCGCACTACAAGCCCTAGTGCTGGACGAGTTTCAGTGCTTAAAAGGTATGTAAAAATATATTTTCTAAGAAAATGACCGAACGTTTCGGTAGACAAGACCCTTCTTGGCTGGGATTGTTTACAGCCATTTGAAGCTGCATTTAAACGGCATTTTGAAGATTCAAAAATCGGGGCACCAATTAAGTCCATTATATGGAGAAATTTCCAGAAATGTTTATCTCAAAAAACATAATTTCTTGACGACTGAAGAAAAAAAGACATAAATATCTTGGATGACAGGGGGGTGAGTAAATTATCTGTAAATTGTTGTTCTGAAAGTGGACTACTCCTTTAAATCTCATAATTATGTTTTTCTTGCAAATTCTCATTAAGCAATACTGACTTTATAACTCACAACTGTGAGATTATACATCACAATTCTGAAAAAAAAAGCCAGAATTGCAATTGTTTAAATCTCGTAATTATGTTTTTTTTTTTTTTTTTTTTTTTTTTTGCGCAATTGCGAGTTTATATCTCACAATTCTGAAAAAAGTTATAATTGCAAAATTATGAGTTTTTTCTTGCAGTTGTGTTTTTAATCACACAATACTGACACTACTGTGAGTTTATATCTTATATCTTCTAATTCTGGGAAAAAAATCTGAATTTTTATCACACAAAACTGACTTTATAACTCACAACTGTGAGTTTATATCTCACAATTCAGATAAAAAAGTCAGAATTATGAGTTTGTATCACACAATTCTGAGAATGTAAACTTGCAATTGCAAGAAAAAAATTGTGAAGATAAGAATTGTCAACTCGTAATTCTGAGAAAAAAAAGTCAGAATTAAATAAACTCACAGTTCTGACTTTATACAACTTTGAGATTATACCTCACAATTCTGAAAAAAATCAGAATTGCAAGTTTAAATCTCGTAATTATATTTTTTGCACAGTTGCAAGTTTATATCTCACAATTCTGAAAAAAAGTTATAATTGAAAAATTGTGAGTTTTTTCTTGCAGTTGTGTTTTTAATCACACAACACTGACTTTAAAACTCACTACTGTGAGTTTATATCTTTTATCTTCTAATTCTGAGAAAAATTCAGAATTGCAAATTCTTATTGCAAGTTCTTATCACACTCTATAACTCACAACTGTGAGTTTATATCTCACAATTCAGATAAAAAAGTCATAATTGTGAGTTTTTTTCTCGCAATTGTGAGTTTTTAGTCACACAATACTGACTTTATAACTCACGACTGCTTGTTTATCTCGCAATTCTGAGAGAAAAAGTCAGAATTATGAGTTTGTATCACACAATTCTAAAAATGTAAACTTGCAATTGCAAGAAGAAAATTGTGAAGATAAGAATTGTGAACTCGTAATTCTGAGAAAAAAGTCAGAATTAAATAAACTCACAATTCTGACTTTATAACTCACAACTGTGAGTTTATAACACAATACAGAGAAATAAAAAGTCAGATAAAAATAAGTGAGATAAAGAAGTCGTAATTACCTTTTTTTAATTCAGTGGTGGAATCAGGCTTCCATATGTTCCAAACCTTATCTGGAAAAATTTGTGTAGAATACAGTAAGTCTATAAGTTGACCACTTTTACAGTGGTTTGTCTTTTTCAATCTCTACTCATTTTAAGTGCAATGAAATGTACATCAAAATATCTACTTTCACATAAAAAAAAAAAAAAAAACATACAGGTTTGGAACAACATGAGGGTGAATAAATAATTGAATTTTATGTCTGCATGAAATAAAGGTTCAGGCATACTTTATTTTCCACATTCCGCTCTATCTAGTGTACAAGACAGAATGCAGACTAGTATGTGTCAGATAGGACAACTTTGCTCCTTCAAGTGATAGCTCAACCAAAGTTTTTAAATCTGTCATCATTTATTCACCTTCATGTCTTTCTAAACCTTCTTTTTAATTCCAAAAGAATTCCATTGGTAAACCACTAGTGATTTTTTTTCTTTTGTCCTTTTGAAGCTTAAAGTTTTTGGTCTCCATTAATTGTAAATGCAAAATATTCCTCAAATGATCTACTTTTAGGTTTCTCAAAAGAAGTCATACAGGTTTGAAACTATTTAAGGATGAATTAATAATAGAATTTAAAATTCTGATTCTTTAAGTATGAGGGTCAGAAAGGAAAACTTAACCAGAAATAATTAACCAAAAAATTAGAATGTTGCAATTAAGTCAGTCATACAGGTTGGGAACAACATGAGTAAACAGAATTTTCGTTTTTTTCTCCTTAACATTAAGTACATACTTCCTACAAAGAAAGTAACATTCTCTACTGCCATTAATAATAATGTTTTTCCTGTCACTGTTTTGTGTAAGATTTGAGTGATCGTTTTTTGACAGCTGTTTGATGGAACGTCAACAGGAGATGTGACAACTGGAAAGAGATGCTCTATATTTGCACATCTTGCACAAGAAGGCCACACGTCAAGTCGACCTGATGACAAATGTGGTGTGATGGGGCTTGTTTCCAGTGTTCCAGAAGGCACTTCAACAGCGGAAGTACAGTTGTGAGTTGTGGGTAAGCCAGATCATGCAATCACTAGTGAAGTGCTCCATATTTTAACAATACATCAAACTATTTCTCTGCTGGTAATCACTTGTGTACTGTTAAGCTGATTTCAACTGACGTGAGGCGGGTGTGTGTTCCCTGAAGTTGTCATACAGTCGCTATGATGAATCATTGGAATCAAATGAGGAACTAAAACAATCACAAGCCTCTACAGACCAACAGCTTGTTGTTTGTACAAGAATTACAGAGTTATTTGGATTTAATTGTTAACGATTTGACAATACTGGAGTGTTATGTTATTCGAAGCTCATCTCGGAGTTGTTGTCATAGTAACAGGTCTGTAAGCTCAAAAAGCAGGTTTATTTAACAGGACTATATTGCACTAGAGGTGATACTGTGGGAAAAATAATAATAATTCTTTGCATGCCCAACTCCATCACGATACTGTAATCTAATCAGCACAAGCGTGTGAAGAACTTGGTATAAAGAAGAAACAGGAGCAGGACTCAGCTCAGTCTAGCTGCCAGAGTCAGAACAATGCAAAATGGAAAGAAACCTCTGTGCCTTCATTAGTTTGCTTCAGGTTGCAGTGGAAAAATCTCTTAATAGACTGAGGCTAATTTGTAGGAAAGTGAAGATATAAAAGCTTCCTTTGAACAGATTGTTAGTTGATGATTATGTATTCTTATACACATACTGTTTCCTATATACTCACATTCAAAAGGGGCTAGTGAGATCTCTCAATATTTTCTCGAATTTTGTCGATAACAATAATTAGACTATATTTTGCCGGACGTGTTATTGTGCTGGTACTTTGACAGGTTTAGGACTGCCGTGAACAGCTGGTTCTTAAAGCTTTTGATATTCTTCATATTCAATGCAGTAGTTTGTTTGCAACAGTAACAGTAAAAATGTACTTTTCCAAATAGTTTAAATTGATTTTTACCTTTCATGTGCATTTTTACCTTTATAAGGTTGTTTTTGTTAACCTAATTAAATGTATGTATCACCTTTTGTCTTAAATTATTAAATTTAATCAGTAAATTCAAATAGTAAGACATTATAGGGCTGTTACTAATCAAATGTATTAACACTTTGTGTCTGCAGTGCAGAGGTGGCACAGAATCTGCATCTGAAGTGGCATTTAAACAGATTGCAAGACATTAACGCAGTTAACCTGCAGTTACAAATGTATAAATAATGTAAAAATGTATTTGAGGGAAAAAATAAAATATACTTTATATATATGCTGAAAATCACTGCATAAGTGAGTTAGTGAGTCATTCACTCAACCGATTCATTTAAACGACTGATTGATTACAACCCAGTCTCATAAAAATACATACTTCTGGGTACTTTTTTGCAGCACCAGTTTTACATACCTTACTGCACATTTTGCGGCAGTTTCAAAAAGAAATGTCAACTGAGTGGCGCTAAAACACAGGTTGAATATGTGAACCCTGGCACATTTTTATTACGTTGCTTCAGGTACGTATTGCGGCACATCAGAGTTCAAATATCTGGGGACTGTTGCTAAAAGTTAATGCTCTATCGAGTTGGAAATATGCCCTACACCAAACTCAACCCTAAACCTACCCGATAGTGTTAACAAATGCAAAACTGATATAAAATGCATTGGTTGGCGCCATTTGAATCTTCATTGTGTGCAGATTTGAGCTGTTTTATTGAACCGTAGTTACATGGGATTTGAATCAGAGGTCTTCACCTCTCAAGTACATCTCCGTAGTGCGTGAGCTACCGAACAAACCTACCGTCTATGAAAGCCATAGATATAAAGCTGGATATGTCATGCTAACATTCAAAATCATCAGTTTTTGAATCTCCCAGCTTATTTGTGCTTGTGGGAAAAAACGTTACTCGTGTGATACAGTATTAACCATATCCAATGACATAAATATGAAATAAAGTCACATGGGGACTTGCCACCTTAATTTGGTTTAAAATTGAATTGGTTTAAAAAACTTTGTAGATTACATACAAAGTTAATGCAAAGACATGAATCAACTCGAATTTGCGCAGAGCGACGTGAATAATGTGAACTGGGTGATGCGATTGCCGTGCACATGCAATATACACCTCAATCGCACCTTCCATGAATGCATGAATCTGATTGGCTGAAGAACGTTCTAATGGTGTGCATTATTTTCACGGAAACACACAACAAACGTAGTTCCAGTCAGCATTTGACCGCATTACATGTCTATATCACTTCGACACACAATTTCAGTTTTTTCAAAGATCCTTACAGCCCAAAACGAAATAACCAAAAAATAACCAAAACCCCCAACGACACTGACCAAACAAATAAATACAGTAAACAATAGGATAAAAACGACAGATTGTTTCCATGTTTTTGCCACAATATTACATTTTATAGTGTACAGAAAGCACATACTCTATTTCTCCCACTCTCTCTTCTTTACAGAGGCACACACATACAGTTTGCACACACATTAGCATACGTGCTAATGTTGTTAGCACTGTTCTGATGATTAACAACTTAAAAACTACATGACATTTCTCACAAGCGAGATAACAACAGCGTGGTCTTGAAGAAAATGAACTTAAAGTTTAACTATTAGTAGAGACGATGCTGCCAATCACTTTTGAGAGATGCACAGACTTGAGAGAGGTAATTCACCAGCTTAATCTCTCTCTTTCTGTCTGTCTGCCTGTCTATCTAAACTTCATTATTAACTGCATTAGTTTGCTATCAACGGCTCATGTGTCGTTACTAGGTCTAAAATGACGTTTTGGAATTAGCAACGAAGCTGTTAGATGAGCTGCGTAAGAATTTAATCCTACTCACAATAGCATTTTAAGGACAAAAAACAGAGTAATGTCTTGAAATATATCATCTGATCGATGTCTTGAGGTGTGGTAACTGTGTATAAGTGTAATAATTGACTTTGGTCCGTTGAATTCTACAAAAATAACGCACACCCAAGGTATAATGGCCACAACACAAAATTTTGATTTTTAGTTTTTTTTTGAGATTAATAGTTGTGTAGGAGAGGAACTACTTGTCCTTAACCCAATAAATAAAAATAAAAAAGTCTGCAGATTTAGTGTGGGCTCACTCACAATACAGCAATGCATTACACATTGGAATTTATTACAGTGTCAAAACAAAATGTCGCCAGATCATTGTGTATCCACAAACAACTCTGGTCTTTTTCCAGAAGCCAGCTTGCACTGCAACTGATCTTTTGCAAAGCTCTCTATTTCAGCAAGAGGACACGCAGACTGCGGTGCTCAGACGTCAAGCGCTCTGATGCAGTGTGTCTAGCTGTTAAGCACAGGGCTCTGCTGAGATGCTGCTGATGCCCTACTCAGTATTCTGGATGCTGCCAGTAGGCTGGAGCCGGCTGGGTCCTAGAGACCTGGCTGAGAGCTGCAGGCTCTGGCTCTGGGCCTTTGGCTTGGGCCTCTATGGGTGCTAATGTAGCCTGGCTAAACGAGGCCCAGCGCTCCTCATTACCACCCCAGCTCACCCGCACAGCATGTACAAGACGGACCGAGCCTCATCCACACAAGCCTGCCGTGTCTGGCTGGACATCGGGTTCCCATGACAGTTACGAGCTCCAGTTGTCGTTAGTGGACATGTCGTGGGCTAATGAGCCATGCAAAGAGAGCGAATGGGGTCTGGATGTTGGGTGGAGTGTTCTAGTGAGTCAGAGAGATGAGTAAGGGTTAGTGGGAAGGACAGAGGAGGCCACGCTGGGTTAAAACTCCTCCTCACAGTTGGAGAGAGAAGATAACTGTGGAGCTTTACTCAGTCCCTTGTTGCAGCTACTCACTGTGTGTGTACACAGGAAAGAGAGCCAACTGAAATGTTCATTAACATATTCCGTGATTCTTAAAGGAATAGTTCAGCCAAAATCATTTACTCACCCATGTGTTATCTTACTGAAATACAAAAAAGATATGAGAATATTAACGCTGCTATTAACGGTACACATCCACTTCTTAAGACATCAATCATTTTATCTGAAGAACAGATCAGAGTTTAAGCATTTGTGTCATCTCTGTTTTTTGCATATGCACATATTCAAATTTGGCATGTTGCAATTGATTACAGAACACTACCCGATGACATTTAGCATCAAAATCCTTTTGTAACATGAGTGTTCTAAATGCCTTTAAACTTATAAGACTTGGAATATAGAACAACATAGTCTTGATTTATTTTTATAGTATTTTTTAGAGTTCTAAGCCACCATTTACTCTCACTGTATGGAAAACAGCAGAATCAACTTCATTTGTGTTTCCAGACAAAAAGAAAATCAAAAGTTTAGAGAAGCATAATGGTGAATGAAAACAAAAGAATCAACTCCTTTAACTGAGGACAATAGCATGTTATGTTGAAGAGAAATGTTTTTGTGAGCACCAAATTAGCATATTAGAATGATTTCTGAAGGATAATGTGACACTGAAGATTGGAGTAATGACTGATGGGAGAAAGAAACAAAGTAATTACATTGTTTAGAATATATTCAAATAGAAAACAGTATTAAACTGTAACAATATTTCACAGTATTACTAATTTAGCTATACTTTTGAACAAATAAATGCAGCCTTGGTACGCAAAAGTGAATTTCTTCAAAAAAGAAAAAAAAAACTGACCCCATTGCATTGTGGGAAGAAACAGATCTATTAAACAACAGAACATTTCTTGTTAGCTTATCTTTCTATAATAAAAACTGCTCACCCTAAAGCCATTCAATATATTAAAATCATTTAATGTCTTTGACTATCTTCATTCATTCTGTTGTTGAAAGATACCACAGGTTAATGAACTATCCATATGCTTTGAAAGACTAATCCTATGGTTGCTAAGTGAGCGGATGATTAATGTGACAGGTGTTTAAATACGGTCACTATCAGTAATATTACAAGCTACTCCTGAGCCTCTGGGCTAAGCAAATCCATCTCACTCTGTCCCTGTGTATCTGCATGTGCATTTACTTATGAGGTACCATTATGACACATCATCTGTGTCTCCCCCTGGTGTCTGGGGTCTTGAAGCCGGTCAGTCTATCAAGTCCCTGCAGCAGTGCAGCCTGTGCTGTGCAGGGTTATTCACTGAGCTCATCACAGGGGACATGCTGACGAGGCGGACCTGTCCAATCAATGATGCCTTTAGGCAGTTCACCCCTATCTCACTTTCTGCTCTCTTCACTAAACACACACATAATGTGCACTGACCCATCAAGCTTGCTACCAAGGATGAGCAAAGCTACCCATTTTCAAACTTTATTAATACATTTAAATGTAATCTTAGGCAAAATTTAAAAATGAATATTAAAATTTCTTGCTGTACGTTACAATGTTGTGAAGACTAATTTCACTTAACATTTAAAATAATATATTTCAGTTTTTAATTGTTTGTTTTTATTAAATAATAAATTGAATGGATGAATGGAATGAATAATAAACAATAGAACGATAGGATGATAAAACGATCGATAGATAGATAGATAGATAGATAGATAGATAGATAGATAGATAGATAGATAGATAGATAGATAGATAGATAGATAGATAGATAGACAGACAGATAGATAGACAGATAGATAGATAGATAGATAGATGGTAGAACGATATATAGAAAAAAACAATAGATAGACAGATAGATAGATGATAGAATGACAGAATGATAGATAGATAGATAGATAGATAGATAGATAGATAGATAGATAGATAGACGATAGAATGATAGAATGACAGAATGATATAACGATGGATAGATAGACAGATAGATAGATGACAGAATGATAGATAGATAGATAGATAGATAGATAGATAGATAGATAGATAGATAGATAGATAGATAGATAGATAGATAGACCGATAGAATGATATAACGATGGATAGATAGACAGATAGATAGATAGATAGATAGATAGATAGATAGATAGATAGATAGATAGATAGATAGACGATAGAATGATAGAATGACAGAATGATATAACGATGGATAGATAGACAGATAGATAGATGACAGAATGATAGATAGATAGATAGATAGATAGATAGATAGATAGATAGATAGATAGATAGATAGATAGACAGACAGATAGATAGACAGATAGATAGATAGATAGATAGATAGATAGATAGATAGATAGATAGATAGATAGATAGATAGATAGATAGATAGATAGATAGATAGATAGATGGTAGAACGATATATAGAAAAAAACAATAGATAGATAGATAGATAGATGGTAGAACGATATATAGAAAAAAACAATAGATAGACAGATAGATAGATGATAGAATGACAGAATGATATAACGATGGATAGATAGACAGATAGATAGATGACAGAATGATAGATAGATAGATAGATAGATAGATAGATAGATAGATAGATAGATAGATAGACGATAGAATGATAGAATGACAGAATGATATAACGATGGATAGATAGACAGATAGATAGATGACAGAATGATAGATAGATAGATAGATAGATAGATAGATAGATAGATAGATAGATAGATAGATAGATAGATAGATAGATAGATAGATAGATAGATAGACGATAGAATGATAGAATGACAGAATGATATAACGATGGATAGATAGACAGATAGATAGATGACAGAATGATAGATAGATAGATAGATAGATAGATAGATAGATAGATAGATAGATAGATCAACAGAACAAACAAAAGAAAAATAGAACAATAGATAGATAGATAGATAGATAGATAGATAGATAGATAGATAGATAGATAGATAGATAGATAGATAGATAGATAGATAGATAGATAGATAGATCAACAGAACAAACAAAAGAAATATAGAACGATAGAACGATAGATAGATAGACGATAGAATGACAGAATGATAGATAGATAGATAGATAGATAGATAGATAGATAGATAGATAGATAGATAGATAGATAGATAGATAGATAGATAGATAGATAGATAGATAGATAGATAGATAGATAGATAGATAGATAGATAGATAGATAGATGGTAGAACGATATATAAAAAAACAATAGATAGAATGATAGAACGAATGATAGAATATATATAGAATGTCACAACAATAGATAGAATGATAGAACGAACGATTAAATTATTGATAAAACAAACAATGGAACGAATGATGGAACAAATGAAAGAACAATAGATTAACGAACGAACACTAACAAACGATGCTCCGGGTGTGTATTTATGGAGTGTGTTTACTACTGTGTGTGTGCAGTTGTATGGGTTAAATGCAGAACACAAATTCTGAGTATGGGTCACCATACATGGCCACACATCACATCCTTTCCTTTCCTATACACATAGACAGTAGATAGACAGAAAGAGCAACAGAATAGAATGACCAAACAAATGACAGACAGATAGATACAGCAGGTAGACAGATTTTATAACAAACTAGAAGCTAAAGTTCGATAACAAACTTTAAATGTTGGCTTGGAGAGCCAACCCGGGCAGCCTTGAGGCAAAAGGGCCAGAACACTTGTGTGTCCGGCGTTCTAGAGCTGCCCCGCTGCGAAAATGCGCCCTTGCTATTTCATATTCTAATAAAAAAGCAGACTAGGCTATGACAACAGGTTCAACAGAGTTGGCTAGCTGGATGTGAAAAAAATATTTGTATATTATGTATATTGTAAAAAAAAAAAAAAACGGTTTAAAAAGTCGCTTTTCACGGTGTTCGGACTTTTAACGATTAAATTATTGCCCCACAGTCATTTTTTTATTAAAGCACAAGGAGCACAAGAGCGCAAAGTGAACTTTTGTTAAGTAAGAAAAAATATATAGGTGCATGTAGGTATATAGTCACAGGAACGTTTTATTTATCCCAGGGAAATAAAATATTAGAGTTTAAAAAATTAAAAAAAAAAAAAAAACAAACAAACAAAAAAAAAAAAACTGTCATTTTAAACTGTATTATATTTACACTGGATCACCAAATTAGTACATTTTTTAATCTACAATAAAAAAAAATCTTACTTGACAACCAAATTTATAACACTGTATCTATCTATCTATCTATCTATCTATCTATCTATCTATCTATCTATCTATCTATCTATCTATCTATCTATCTATCTATCTATCTATCTATCTATCTATCCATCCATCCATCCATCCATCCATCCATCCATCCATCCATCCATCCATCCATCCATCCATCCATCCATCCATCCATCCATCCATCCATCCATCCATCCATCCATCCATCCATCCATCCATCTATCTTAATCGTCGTGTCAATCATCTCGCTGAATCACTCGTCTCTTGCGCTGTATGAAGCGGATGATTGTATTGTATAACTACATTGATACTACATTGATATTATTTCTATAAAAAAAATATTTCTTTATAACATTTTTATAAAAAACGAAAGGTGGGGGTGGGGGGGGGGACAATTAATTTAATCGGTGGATGGCCGAACACCATGAAACACAGACTTTGCAAGCCTAAGCTTCATTTTTTTTTTTTTTTTGTCTAGCTAATATCAATATTTTATTTAAGCATCAAGGTTGTGCACTTATAATAACTTAAACCCTGGCGAAATGAAACGTTCCCGTGGCTATGATATACAAAAAAAAAATTAATTCTCCACCCTCCTTACGTAAATTTGTATTACAGTATTTTCACTTACCATCGGTAATTCTCAGATTCTCAGATTATAAACCATACGGCAAAATAAAACATGCAGGGTGCAGATTAATAGCTATGAAATAAATATTTCTGTGAAACGAGTTAGGTTGAACAGAAGAAAGCCGTAATTTTATTGAAAAAAAAAATCTTATTTTTACATCTTACAATAAACAACGTGACACAAGCTTTAAATTATTTGAAAGCTTAAAATGTTTTGTTTGAATAATTTGTAACTATTTGTACACATATGCACATGTGATTTTCTGTGATTTTTATTATTTTTAAGTGTCTTATTTTATTATATTTTGATGCAATTAATGTTATTGCCCTTGTATGTTCGTTGTTTTAAAAGACTGCAATTAGAATGAAAATAAAGAATGAAAATAATGTGAAAAACGAATTTTGAAGTCGTTTATCCGTTTTCTACCCGTGAATCAAAAAACGAAAAATCGAGCCGAAATCTTGTTTTTTCGTTTTGTGAACAAATGAAAAAAATAATTAATGAGCCGTTTTCTTATTTCTGCTTATTTCGTTTCAAATTGAAAATGAAATGAATAAAACGTACACGGACCCACATCCGATGTATTTCTCAACAGTTCATGTTCACTTGAGACATAAACGAGTGTTTTCGATTATATTCGTTAAGCTATGATGTATTTTGAAATGATCTTGTCTGTGTTCGTCCGAGAGAACTGTTTCTTATTGGCAGAAGCGAGGATTAATGTAGTGTGGAGCGCGTGCGTCAAAGCCATGAGGCGTTGCTGTGCAGTTGACCACAAAAGCAGAAATAAGCAAGCATTTGACCTTTGTAATATATTACTCTACTATTATTATGTTGAATCGCTGGAGTGTTTGTATTTAAATACCTTTAAAAGACGTGCAAATTATGTCTTTGTTGACACAGACAGATAACTGAGCCGTGCATCCCATGTAGTTAGTTAAACCTATGAAACAGCTCATTTGCACTCAATGTAGCTCTTTAAAATGTATATATTTATTGTGAACACTCGCTGGACTGTTTTTATTGAAATGCTTTTAAAAGACGTTCAGTGATCTATAGTTCGCAGACGGGGATCTCCGAGCCGTGAAGATCGTCTGTGTAACACTTGCTTAAGACAGCGCTTTAACTTTGAAATAAAACAGCTCATAAACAGCTGATTTAGCTCTTGATGTGTTCTAATGGGTATTTACAATTAAATCGCTGTAATATTTTAATTTTAAAGGCGGTCAAATTCGTGCAAATGATGTCGTTTGTGGCCACATACACAGAGAAAGTACGCGCTGAAGGCATGTATATGCGCTGAAGGGTGCAGGCTTTCTCTGTTACATAAAACAGCTTGCAATCAGCTGAATTTAGCTCTAGATGTGTTCTAATGGGTTTAGTAAATTAAATCGCTGGAATATTTTAATATTAAAGGCGGTATTTATTTGTATTTTCCACCGATTTCAAAGTGAAACTAGGTAAAAGGTTACTCACTCCCCCGCCCGTTCAGTGGAGTGATTTGCTCCTTTAGAGGAGGGGGCATTTTTTCTCAGCCCATGTAAATCTAAGGGAATTTTTTCATATTAAAAAAAATAGTAGTAATTAAACTGTAAGTCTGATCAGTCTAAAAAGATATAGCAACAATCTCGCGGCAGGGGCCCAGGTCTCTGGAGGAGTACCGTATAGAAAAATTTAGTCTCAGAAGAATAATAAGTTTAAAAAGCATAACAGTATGTTGGCTCTCCAAGCCAACATAATAATCAATAGAACGAATAAACAGTAGATCGACAAGTCAACCTTTCATTTCAGCTAGTCATTTATCAACCAACTAGCACACCGTTGGCCCATCCCAACTCACTATCTGGCTGTAATTTTCTGATGATGTTCTGGACTGACAGATGCTTCTGCAGCTCTCATCTAGTAATGATGTTTGCTGTGGGAGCTTCCAGGGTGCTTTAGGGGTAATTGGAAGGGATGAGGTGGGCCGTTAATGGCTGTTTGACAGAACTACACACCAATTACAAGATGAATGGGTGACACACGAGACACAGGCCCTTCTCACAAGAGCTGCATGTGGAAGGCCAAGTACAGGTCTCTTTCGTGAGGATAGCTGGCCATCAGTTAGAACCTCATCCATCAATAGCAGAGGGGTTAATTGAATCCACAGCCCACAGAACAAGGACGACCAATGAATCATTTAAGGCGTATGAAACCGTGATTCCATGAATGTTGCATGCGAACATGTCGAACAAGAATGCATATACCGGTGCGCGGCAGAATCTTTGTTCTTCGGCGAGACTATGGCTTCCTGCGAGTGAAGGAGATTCAGATATTCCACATTTACGAGCCCAGTACATCGACACCTTCTTCGGCCAACACCGTCCATGAATTCTTTACTATCACATAAAATGTTCAAATTGAAAAGCTATACAGGAGGTCTTTGATCCCTGAGGCAGGTTTCAGGAAAACAGAAAGAAAAACAGCTTCTCTTCCGTGCCAAGCCCACAAATCCCTGTCTGAGTAACCAGTGGAGTGTGACAGCGCTCTTATAATTGCTGAAATGCCGATAAATCCTTACATTGCTTTATTTCCAGAGGGAATTAAACTGGATACTGTCCTGTCTGTCCGACGGAGAAAGTGCAACGCTTTCTTATTTCAACGCACCTCACAAACTTTTACAGCTCGCTCTCTCTCACACAATAGCCCTCGGGCGGAGAAATAACATGCGCTGTTAGATACCGTCTCCAACATCCTCTCAGCAACTTCATGCATTTTCTCCAGAGGAGATGAAAAGATTTCATTTCCTAGAGCTCTGTTCTTCAGTTGACTAAATTAACCCTCGCTCCGCTCATCCATATGGCTTCTCTATGAGTTCTTCTGCCTCCTGCAGTGTCTTTCCTTCCGTTTGTTACTCATCTTTTGGAGTGTTTGCCGTGTCATGATCTCCTTTTGACTCTTACATTGGAAAATAAAAACCTTTTAATCTGTTTTGCGGTTTTGTTTTCGTCAAGGTCTCCAGAGCCTGCATCGTAATTATATCCTTCAAACATCCACGTTCTCTCAAACTGAAGAGCATTAATTAAAGCACAGCAGTTCCTTCTTTTTTTAGGAACTACTGAAAAAACAAACAAATAAAAAAAGAAGTATTATTTTGCTGTTCAATGCTGTTAGATACTTAATTACATAGTTTTATTTATATATTTGCTACTGATTTACTTAATAAATAGCATCTTGCATGGTATTCTGTGAGTTCATAATTTATTAGCAAGAGCTTCTGATACACTGTCATTTTAAATAAAAAGTGAACCCAAAAATATATATTGTATTTATATTATATATACATTTTGAAGACGTGTTTGTTTTTGTGTATTCACAAATAATGGGCATTAAAGGAATAGTTCACCCAAAAAATAGAATTTTGTCATTAATTATCACCTTCATGTCATTCCAAACCCATAAGGCCTTCATTCATATTCTGACCCATACTCGAAATTGGTGCTCCATCCAAGCGCACACACGCAGCAGTGAGAAGTGAACAAACGCTGTGAACACACACTGGAGCAGTGGGCAGCCATTGCACCCGGGGAGCAATCGGGAGTTTAGTGCCTTGCTCAAGGGCACTTCAGTCATAGTATTGAAGGTAGAAAGTGCGCTGTTCATTCACAATCTCCACCTTCAATTCCTGCCGGTGTGGGAATCAAACCGGCAACCTTTGAGTTACAAGCCCGACTCTCTCACCATTAGGCCATGGCTGCCCCCATGGCCTAATATTCTGAACACAAATGAAGATATTTGTTATTGAACTCCGAGAGCTTTCTGACCCAATGCAACTGAGATGTTCAAGGCCCAGAAAGGTAGTAAGAAACAGTCATTATTTTTAGCTTCATAACATTAAGGTTGAACCACTTACGTCACATGAACTCTTTAAACTATGTCTTTTTTGGGGCTTTGAACGTGGTAGTTGCGTTGCTTTCTATACAGGGTCAAAAAGCTCTGAGATTTCATCAAAAATAGTTTAATTAGTGCTGAAGATGAATGACGTGAGGTTTGGAATGACATGAAGATGTGTAATTAATGACAGAATTTTCATTTTCAGGGATAACTATCCCTTTAATGTTTCACAAAGGACACAAAAACACCATAAAAGTGGTCCATATTACTAAAAGTCAGGCAAAAGCATTGTATAAGAAATAAAATTACTTTTCCCGATTCACAAAAATCTTGACATTTACCCTAGCTGTCCTATTAAAGAGTCCATGGGAGTAGCAGGAAAGGAAAGTGATTTTGATGAATTAGTTCATCTGCTTCATGAATGGTTCATATTTTTGATGGTTTAAATAGGATCACATGAATCAGATCAAGTTTTCAAAATATCTGGGAAATATACAGACGTTACATTTGAAGTGGATCAAAACCTTATATCGAAGTCTTAAAACCAAAACAATTTCTGTTCTTGTCTTTGGACAACTTTTGATCCACTTTAAATGTTGAATACCATATGTCTAATGTCAAGATTGGAATATAACATGAAAAACTTCAAAAACTTTCCACAGCAAATAAAGTAACATTATTGAACAACATAAGGGTGAGTAAATGATGACAGACTTTTCATTTGTGAGTTTTCGCTACTCATTTAAATAGAAACTGTTGTAGTCACTGCACAAGCACATTCTCTCTCTCTTACCCTCTCTGACTATCATGCTTTCTGACCCTCGTCAGCAAGAATGCCGTCACTGTGGCAGAGCACCCAGTGCACTAATCTTTGCTGGAAATGCAGAGGAGCGATTGGCCTCCCAACACAGCCAATCTATCCTTGGATCTGGGCCAGTGCTCCACTCTCTCTTAAAGCCATCCCCCCACCATGAGCAGGTGGCACATGGTACCTTCAGAATATTCCGGTCACGTTCCTTCTTCCTGCCTGAAGACAGAGCATTTGGGCAGACGATACACTTTCAGTCTCTCCTTGTCTCTCTGTCTTTCTCTCTCTGTGCATTGTTCTCCTGACATATAAGTACAAGTAGAAGAATGCCTTTAACAATGCATTTTGCATGTATATGTATATATTTTAAAGGGTGCATGAACTGCCTTTTTATTACTTTGTATTGTTCTCTAAAAGGGGCATGTGCAAAATTATTCATATCCTTCTTAATAATCAATAGAAAAACACCCCCAAAACATTAGGGTCCCACCACCATGTTTGACAGTGGGGGTGGTGTTCTTAGGGTTGAAGGCTTCTCCTTTTTTATGCCAAATGAAGGCTACATCATTGTGGCCAAACAATTCAATTCTTTTTTACCTCTCACTATCCTCCTGGCTAGCACAGTTGTCGCTTTTGGCTTCCGACCACATCCTCTGAGATTTTTCACAGTATGGAACATCTTGTATTTTTTTAATAATACTTTGCACTGTAGCCACTGGAACTTTAAAACTTCAAAACATTTAAAATTGCTAGTTTAAATACAACCCAGTGATCAAAACAATCCAGTTGCTGGTTTTGTCCATATTTCAACCAGCACTGAGTTGTTTTCAGAGCTGCCAAGTCCACAGTTTTCCCATGGAATTGGGCTATTTTAACGCTGTTACCACAGGTTGTTTTTCATGTTCGCTGGTTGCAGCAAACCAAATAACGTAATATTTAGCTCCCAGAATGCAATTTTTACCAGGGGACTCCCCTCGAAACACAATTGGGGTGCTTTTGGGCTAGTTTTGAGTAGCATTTGGGCAGGTTTTGTTCAAAAACAATCCAGTTGTTGGTTTTGTCCATATTTCAAAAAAGACTAAGTTGTTTTCAGTGTTGCCAAGTCCACAGTTTTCCCATGGAATTGGACTACTTTAACACTGCAGGTTGTTTTTCATGTTCGCTGGTTGAAGCAAACCAAATAACGTAATATTTAGCCTCTGGAATGCTAATTTTACAGGGGGAACCCCACCAAAAACATGTTTTTTACCCCCCGGAATGCAATTTTTACCAGGAGACTCCCCTCGAAACACAATTGGGCTGCTTTTGGGCTAGTTTTGTTGAGAAAACCTGACCCTGGTTGTTTTTAATCGAGCATTTTTAGTGCAGGATTGGAATGATATGCAGATGAGCAAATTATGACATTATTTTCATTTTGGGCAAATTATTCCTTTATAAAATCCACTTTGGACTCACTAGAGATGAGAATGGCATACTATTTTATAAATCGCTAGAGGGAATCTTCTCTGCCTGTTGCCATCAAACATTACAATGCTGCTTTCTCCTCCTCCTCCTGCCAAGCCCACCCTCAGTTAGTAGAAACATTATCCATTTTTCACTCACTCTTGGATTTAGTAAGGTTACCGCCTAAAGCGTATATCTAGGTTATATGTTTTGTTGCATTCTGTGCTTTGTTTTGCACTGTTTATTGTAACTGCTCTATATCTACTTGAGTTTTTACGTAGTTGAATTTTGTGCATTCTATATCTGATGTTGCTGCCGTTTCGCACCTGAATTTTCCCCTGAGGGTTCAGCAAAGAGTTTTCAAGCTACTATATGTTTATCTAAAAGTGCACTGAGCCAGTCAGAGATGGAAAACTACATGGAAATGCACATACACATATACACAATAAATGACCTCGTCTCTTGATTTTGCACACATATTCAAAATATTTCAAATCCTTGCCAGAATAATTACCTCATGTTCACCCACATGACATATCCCTACTTGCTTCTCTTCCAACAGAGATGTGAACCCCGGGGAGATAAAGTACACACATCAAAAAGCGAGCACTTAAAACAGAGTCTGTTATAACTCTGTGCAGTGCCTTCAGACACAAAATATGTTCATCTCTCAAATCCCCGGCCTCAATTACTTGACCTGCAAAACAAAAACAGCTTTTCAGATTCAAAATAACCCAGAACAAAGTGATAAACAATCTATTTGTCTAAGGGTATACACAATTAAAAGGGTCATTTCTCATGACTTCAAAGGGAATGGATACTTGCAAAACAGACGTAACGTCTGAAGTGCTTTTGCTACAAACAAACAGAATAAAGCTGTGCCAATGCTGTGATCCTTTTTCACAAAATTCTATATGCATTAATGTTAAATACAGATTAACACTTCTGTTCAAAAGTGAAGTTTAGCAAGTATGGATTAATTTGATTAAAAGATACAGTACAAAATAGTGCATTGTTGTAAAATAATGTTTTAAATAAATGTTGTTCTTTTCTATCAGGTTCTTTTAAACCGGCACAATTTCCAGTGCTGCTTGAAAGTTTGTGAACCCTTTAGAATTTTCTATATATCTGTATAAATATGACTTAAAACATAATCAGATTTATGCACAAGTCCTGAAAGTAGACAAAGAGAACCTAATCAAACAAACAAGACAAGAATATTTTCTTTGTCATTTATTTATTCAGGAAAATGATCCAATAATTCATCTGTGAGTGGCAAAGTATGTGAATCTCTAGAATTGGCTGTTACTTTGAAGGCAAAATTAGAGTCCATCTGTTCAGAGGTGTTTTCAGCCAGTGAAATTATTATCAGGTGCCATTGCCTGCTCTGTTTTATTTAGAGAACAGGGATCTATCAAAGTTTGATCATGTTTGTAGAAGAGAATCAAGGCACGAACATAGGAGATCTCTGAGGACCTCAGAAAAAGAATCGCTGTTGCTCATCAGGCTGGAAAAGGATACAAAACCATCTCTAAAGAGTTTGAACTCCACAAATCCAGAGTCAGACAGATTGTGTACACATGGAGGAAATTTAAGATACCGTTACCCTCCCACGGAGTGGTTCACCAACAAAGATCACTCTAAAAGCAAGATGTGTAACAGTCTGCAAGGTTGCAAAGGAACCCAGGATAACTTCTAAGGGACTAAAGGCCTTTCTCACATTGGCTAATGTTAATGTTAATGAGTCCACTATTAGCAGAACACTAAACAACCATGGTGTGCATGCCAGAGTTGTGAGGAGAAATCCACTGCTCTCCAAAAAAAAAAACCTCTGCAGCCCATCTGCAGTTGGCTAAAGATCATGTGGACAAGCCAAAGGGCTACAGGTGACAGGTTTAATGGATGGATGAGACCTAAATAGAATGTTTTGGATTAAATCAGAAGTGTTATGTTTGGGAAAAAAGAACCAACTGCATTCCAGCACAATAATCATATTCCATCTGTGGTAGTATCATGGTTTGGGGCTGTTTTGTTCTGGGCCTGGATTAAAGAAGGCCCGGTTAAAGAGGAGAAAAGTTAATGTTGTGGAATGGCCAAGTCAAAGTCCGGACCTTGATCTAACTGAAATGTGGAAGGAGCTAAAGCTAGCAGTTTTTAGGAGGTCCAACATAACAGAGTTAAAGCGGTTCTGTACTAAGGAATGGAATAAAACTCCTACAGGTTGTGCAGGACTGATCAGCAGTTACAAGAAACTTTACCTGCAGGTACTGCTGCAAAAGGGGGTCACACCAGATACTGAAAGCAAATCATACTTTTACCACTCACAGATATGTATCACAGGATCATTTTTCTCAATTAATTAATTAAAAAATATATATTTTTGTCTCATTTGTTTGATTGGGTTCTCTTTGTCTAGAATTTGTGTGAAAATCTGATTATGTTTTGGGTTATATTTATGCAGAAATATAGAAAATTCAATATCTCAGCACTGTATATTAGTTTATATAAAAGAGAAATAGAAAAAAAAATAGGAAACAGTTGTTGTAGATAGTAATATTTTACAATGTACTATGTTTGACCATATAAAACACTAAAACAACCTAATCTCATGGTGAAAACATAACTTTTTCACAAAACATAAAATACATACGGCCAAAAAACATACCGCCATTTACATGCTGCAAAAAGAGTGTTTTTCCCCAGAACAGATGTACATAATTTTTTTTTAATTTATTTATTGTTTTTACGTGTCACTGTAGTTCTGACATGAAATTGAGTGGCACTCTAACTTTATTGCTCTGTGATGTTTTAAAATAACGTACCATCTGCACTACACCTAAACCTATCTGAAAGAATGAACAAAAGTGAATGTGACATAAAAGCGCAATTGCAAGCATGCTGCGTTAGCTTGTTTGTCAATCTCAAATCTTTCAGCTCTTTCATCGTGCGCCATGATTTTCACGGGATTCGTACCTAGAGATTCCACATCCTAAATCCAATTCCATGCTGACTGAGCTACCAAGCAAGCGTGTAACTTCTGGAAAGTGAAACATATAAAACTACAATCATAACTGTATACGAAAATGATTACAAGTGCTCACTGTTTTACCACCTGTAGTGTTCATTTCTGTTGGAAACTGCAGCGACATGCACTTATTGGTACATATTTATTCACATTATCTTGTGAATAAGTTCCCACAGGTACGATTTCGTCATGAGATCAGGTAGAAATAAAAGTAGTCTTGTTAAACATAAAACATGAGAAAATCACAAAATTATAAACAGTAGTGTTTATCTAGTTTTTATTTATTTATTTATTTTTTCAAGAAAACACATGATATTTTAAATAACTTTTCCGAAGACCTCTGTAAGACCCTTGGCTTTACATCCTTGTACTGATATTCCATTTATGTGTTAAAGAGTCCACCCTCAAGTAATTTCAAACCTGTATGAGTTTCTTTCTTCTGTAGAACACGAAAGAAGACTTTGAAAAATGTGCGTAACCAAACAGTTGCTGGTATTTTTCCCGTTTTTGTAACAACTTGACAGGTGAGTAAATGATAACAAATTTAAATTTTGTGGGTGAGCTATCCCTTTTATTCACATTGTTTCTAATTTATCAGGTTTGTAGTACTACTTAATTTATCACTGAAACACTCCATGGGATTCGTTACTAATAAAAAATACACTTAATTAGCCACATAATTAAAGAGACACAGAAACAAATAAAGGCAAAGTGAGCAAATGAGTGTGATAGCTGAGGCTGAGGTTTAGACCTCAGGCTAAAAAACACTGGCATCGTGTTGCTTCTATGTGCCAGCATGTGCCTAACTACTGTTATCTATTCACATGTCTCATTCATCTACATCATCAGCACTGAACAGGCACAGATGAATGACGGCTGTGGCATGTGTCGTCTGCCCATGTCAAGTGGTGTGGTGTAATCCTTCTCTCCTGCCTGCTGTGGTGCCAGAACTGACACGTACCCTCTGTGTTTAGGAGATACACTCTGCCACCAGCAATATTCACAGACATCACTGCATGCTAACAAACACGGATGTCCTTCACCCATCTCCGCTCTAGATTACAGTCTGTGACCACTTGCATAAGAGTGAGCAATTCTGACGAACAATTAAATCAAGTGCACTATAAAGAACTAAACCATCCTGTTTTAAAATAGCACTGAAACTACAGTTTTTTTCAAACACTTACACACAAAATCTTTACTTGTCACAGAATTTCTGAAACCTGACACTCAAACACCAGAACCTCACAGCAAATCTGCAAAACCATACGCTAATTCTCGGCCTTTGACTCAGTTTTCAATTTCATAGAACACTTTTTGCAAAACACAACACACAATTCTCTATGTAACACACAAAAATTAAATAATTACAAACAGGAATTATCTTGATTTCCTTTTCCAAACACAACCAATGCGCAATTCAAAATGCCACACTAACTCCTCACTTGTGCAAACACCAACCAATCATGGCTTTAGAATAGGCCTTGGAATATGCTTTGGAATAATCACCTTTTTCAAAATTATGTTTGGTTTCTGTCCAACTACACATGGCTTATATACACTACCAGTCAAAAGTTTTTGAACAGTAAGATTTTTAATGTTTTTAAAAAAAACGATCTTCTGCTAACCAAGCCTGCATTTATGTGATCCAAAAGTGTATTACTTATATTTTGAATGCAGTGTTTCATTTTGCAAGAGATTTGAGGCATTTTGCGTGTGCAATTCTTGGATTTGTGTGTAAAGTTGAAAAATTGTAGAGCAGTGTACTGTACAAGTACCTACTTGAAATTTGGTTTGGGCTGTCGATTACAAAATATATATTTATCACTGTGTCTAATTATTCTTAAATGCAAGAACACTTTATTTGTGCTTCTTGCTGTTCATTAATTTCGATTTTTTTATGAATTTGAATTGTTCCCATTTGTAAGTGAATTTGGATTAAAGTGTCTGCAAATGCAAATTAGTGTAAATGCAAATAAACACATTTAATCGGCAGCCCCAATTTAAAATACAAGACTGCAAAATAAAATAATAGAGGAAGCAAAAAGTTTGGAAAAAAACTTAAATTAAAATGTAATAATAGTAAAATAAATCATATTTCTGTACAAATCCACAAAAGAAATACATTTTAGCTTAAAAGCATCTGTTAAATAAATAAATGTAAATGTAAATGAATAACCACACAGCAACACATGCCAGTGTGATGGAAATGTTGCATAAAATGAGCAGAACTGTGAAACAGACCTCAAAACAAGCACCAAAGCAGTTGTGAGCGCAGCGTTTGAAGATATTTCTGCCGCTGTCATTACTTCACAGTAAATTAGCCAAACCCTGGGAACAGAGGCCAAATCCACCTCCATCTTCAATTCTTTTTTTCTCTAGTCGTGACGTGATTTTTTTTAATAGCAAGACTGTGCTGCTCGGTGCGCTGTCTGCGAAGATGCTGTCTTTTTCTTTCCCTTCACCCTGCGGGGGTGGAAAAGCACAGAGAGCCTATTTTCTTGTTGTCTTTTTTTCCCTGGCCATGCTGTCACCTCATCCTGCTTTCCCATTAGAAATCACTCTATTAAAGATGCCTCTTATGGGACTTTAGAAGACAAGAATTCCAGGTATGTTTCTGCAGCGATGCTGACCCCAGCTCCAATTTACATTACTAAATTCAATTAAGAGCTGATGCCTGGTGCGCGAGCGCCGGGGGCAGTGGAGATGGTAAGGCCGCCTGCGGTCTCACGGAAGGGGATTACTATCCTTAATGTATTATAAAAGGAGTTAATGAAGAGAACCTGTAGAGCAAGTTACCACATTCTCTCCAGTAAAGCATATTCAGATTATGTGGGCTGTAAAGTTTCTTTGGATACTTTGGAGTTTTTTTTTTTTTTCAAACTTTAAAAATTTTAGGTAAAGTCATATTAACTCTTTCTCCGCTAGTATTTTTAAAAACAGTTGCCAGCCACTCTAACGTTCAAGCATTTTTTTTAATCAACATTTTGAGCAAAAAGGGTGAAATAATTACATTTTAGTCGAAGACTACAACTGGATCATATTTAGTATGAAGATCTAAGCAAATGTGGAGTAGATCACTTTCATCAGCACCCCCAAAGCTTGCACACTCCTAAACCACTTCCCGCATCAACATTTCACTCTGTAGCATTAGACAGCTTTTATTTACAGTTGAAGTCAAAAGTTTACATACCCCTTGCAGAATCTGCAAAATGTTAATTATTTAACCAAAATAAGAGGGATCATACAAAATGCATGTTATTTTTTATTTAGTACTGACCTGAATAAGATATTTCACATAAAGTATGTTTAAATATAGTCCACAAGAGAAAATAATAGTAGAATCTATAACAATTATCCCATTCAAAAGTTTAAATTTAGTACATTGCTTCTTAACACTGTGTTGTTAACTAAATGATCCACAGCTGTGTATCTGAACCCTTTCCAACAATGACTGTATGATTTTGAGATCCATCTTTTCACACTGAGGACAACTGAGGGACTCATATGCAACTATTACAGAAGGTTCAAATGCTCACTGATGCTTTAAAAGGAAACATGATGCATTAAGAGCCAAGGGTGTAAACTTTTGCACAGAAAAAGGAAAAAAGAACAGAAAGAAGATGTGTACCTTTTTCTTATTTTGACTAAATATAATAATTTTTTCATTTAGTACTGCCCTTCAGAAGCTACAGAAGATATCTTCTGAAGGTACAGAAGAGGTGAACTTTTTGAATTTGAAGATCAGGGTAAATGTAACTTATTTTGTCTTCTGGGAAACATGTACATATCTTTTAAGATTTATGTTTGGTGTTTTATTGATAGGACAGTAGTGAGACAGGAAATTAAGTGATAGAGAGAGGGGGGACGAGATCAGGAAAGGTCTACAAGCTGTGACTCGAACATGAGACGCCTGAAGCGCTACGGAGCTGCATGTCTATGCACTGCCCATGAGGCTATCGGCGCTGACCTGTAAGTAAGAACAGTGGGCAGTTTAACTGTTCAGGACAAACAAGGGACTTATCAACTACAAAAAAAAAAAACCCAGCTGTGGATCATTCAGGTAACAACATAGTGTTAAGAATCAAGTGTATGTAAACTTTTGAACGGGTTTATTTTTATTAATTCAACTATTATTTTATCTTGTGGACTACATGTTAACATCTTTTATGTGAAATATCTTATTCAGGTCAGTAATAAATCAAAAAATAACATGTTTTTTGTAGGATCCCTCTTATTTTGGTAAAATAAGTAACATTTTGCAGATTCTGCAAGATGTATGTAAACTTTTGACTTCAACAGCATATGCCGTTTATTGTTCATGGTCTTACTTTTTTCAAATTCATCTGCTTTCATATTAGATCGCTCATTTCTGTATCTTCCTCGGCTGTGTTTTTGATCAGGAGATTGCGAACTGCTAACTGCATTTTGTTGCATTTTTGTTGCGGAGATTGTACAATAAATTAGGGCTGTGCAATTAATCGAAATTCGGTTTCAAATGATTTCGGCTTCAAACGATCATGAAAATGCAGTAATCGAGATGAAACGATTATTGGATTATTGCGCCCCATTCAGCCCCCTTACCAGTGGTGCGATTTTGCTCCTCCATAAAAGCCTAATTTCACATGCAAATCAGCAAAATCGTGTAACGTGACTTTCATAAAACGGGACGTGTTTTTTATAGCGCGTAAGAAAACTTGCGCTGTTCTGTGTATGCGCTCAGAGATGGAGCAGAACGCAGTCATGTAAAGTTATGTTTTAGCTCAAGGTGCACGCCTAAATGGTCAAATGCACGCAAAAATATTTCAAAATGAGGTGCTTGGTGATTATTCATGTAAACCCTTGTCAGTTATGTCTTAAATGATCATAAACGGTTGAGAATGAAAATACGTGTGTAATAGTATATTGGATCCATGTGGCACTTAAAGCGGCAACAAATAATATTCCTTCTGCCGTCTCTGTGCTTAATATTAATAAAACGTAAAAATACAAAGAGAAAATCACTCACTGCTCTTGAATGAAGGACTTTTGTAGTTTGTAGGGTTTTTTTTCTGCTGTATTGCTATATTTAAATTAATCACTAATATAATGTTTTGGACCCAGTCATAATCGTGTTAAATAATCGTGATTACAATATTGACCAAAATAATCGTGATTATGATTTTTTTTCAAAATCGAGTAGCCTTACAATAAATAAATAGTCATGTATCTCAATGGTACTAAAATAACACTGGCTATGACTATACAACCTAAGTGCATAACCCTGAATCACAATGTAAAAGAAAACAGCCTTCTTTCTCTTGTTTGTTCTCTCTGTTATTTTTCCATGGAGGAAGAACGAACAGCACCTGTTCATTATATTAAAAGCTTCTACTATGTAGCTCCTGTTCTGTACAGAATGTAGAGGAGTCTTTCAGAGAGAGGGAGAAATTATTTTTCTCTGATGTCTCTAAGAACGATAATGTACCTCAGCTCCAGCACTGCCATTAAATAAAGTAAGGGCTAATACTCAAAAAAAAAAAAAAAAGAAAAGAAAAAAAGAAGTTGTCCTACTTCCATAGAGCCTCCACATTTATGAACATTCTAATGGGTATTAAAACATTTTAATGTCTATTAATTACTCGATTTATATGCATGGGGTGATGTGGTCATTACTAGCAGCTTTATTTTCATAGAAAAAAATTGATGCTTTCCACGGCAGCAGTGAAAATGGCTTAGGCAATGCATTTACTGAATAAAATAACCTCTATTTACAAGGTAAAGAAAGAACATGGCCAGATTCTAAATAAGCATATAACCTTCCATTGAAAAGAAGCTTTTTAACTGACCCAAGAAATGCACTTGATTTTAAATTAAAAGTGTTTATGTGACATGCCGTACAGTATCTGCAAGGCTACTGCATGTGCGAGCACATATTAGCACAGCGTTGAGAGGAAGGGTGTTGCGCATTTGATATTATGATAAATAGCCCTGTCCGTCAAGAGTAGCAGTGGCTACCAAACAAATTGGAGGGAAAATTTCACTTAGCGTCAGCGCAGATGAACATAAATGAGGCCCGTGGATGTGGGCCCCTGGACACCCGCTTCTGAAGGACATGGGCCGCTCCGGCCCTGCCAGGGTGTTCGTGTGACAGACAGTCCATATATATGTGGTCCAGGAATCTGGCAGCTAAGAGAATGCTGGCACAATTCAACCAAAGAGGAGGAAAAAAAAAATGTGAGTGTGTGTGGGCTGAGGGTTGAGGAGGGGTGTTGACAGGACATGGATATGTGTGTGGGAGTGTATGTCAGAGAGGATGGTTGAACAGAAGATGAAGCGACTGCCTATCACATCAATCGTAACCTGTTTGCATGCTAACCTGACCCTAGAATGAGTTCTGCAGTCTGTCAATCCATTTGTCATTTTGTTGCTAAATCACCCGAGATTGATGTTACCCTCCTACTCCGTCTCTCTCTCTCCCCTTCAACGTCTTTGTCTTGCTACCTCGTTGGCTCCAGCTCTGTTCCAAAACCTCCATCGGCAGCATTTTAAGGCACTCCCGACAAAATCTAATCCAAAAGGTAGGCAACTTAATTATGCTGTCTGCTAAGATATCTTGTTTTAGCCCAGCTCCAGGCAGCATCACATGTATCTTTTGAGAAGGCAGTTTCAGAATGCCGTAGGAGTGGAAAAATATATATGTGATAATGACAGACGAGGAGAGAAGTCTTGATTATGAAAATACTTCATTAAAATACCTAATTAAAACTCAATTACATTTCATTTAATTCAAGTCATCCAATAGTGAATACTAACAATATAGTTATACTCGATTGTTTTAACACACTATTTTTATGTTCTGTGAATCGCACTGCTAGTCTGAGTTGGAAGACCATTTCAAGGAAAGTCAGTCAATTCAGCAGCCATATTTGCAATAATAGCATTAAATAGCATTAAAAACTGAATATTTTAGGTTAGTCAAGTCAATAGATTTAATGGGAACCAATGAGCAACTGGTTCTTTTATTTAGAAGGTGACCCATTCACACCAAGGACTATGACGATAAAGATATCGTTTATAAAATCATTCTAAAGTCCACAACACAAATATGACGATAAAGGAACAATATCATTGGAATCACTTTCTGCATTTTCTTTTTCAAGCTGATAAACAGTAAAAAAAAATTGACAGCCAATTAAGATCTATCCTGCTTTTTAAGAGCTCAAGCATTTAAAGTGACAGACATCAAAACAGCCACATGCTTATTCTAAATGGAATGTTATTGTACATTGGTGTAAACACTAATGTGTCGATATAGATATTTTTAATGTTATTTTTGCTGCTAATATACTGCTTGCATATTAAAACAAGTGAACTGGCTTTGTTTACATACAGTAGGGCTGGGTAAAAAAAAAAAAAAGCATTTTCTCGGTTTAAATCAATTCTCATTTTTACAAAACAATATTGATTATTGAATTCCAAGAATCAATTAGTCTAGCCTGTTTTCAGTTAATGACTGGAACAATTTAGCACAATTTTACTACAGTATTACCATTTTAATACAGTATTCAAACAATAAATACCATTTTAGCAGTGTTTAATGTGGAGTGACAGATTGTTGTAGCGATTAAGAGAAGCGGCGGTCCGAAGCGCACATGAACTGATAATGTCCTCCGCTTTAATACCAGTTACAGCACAAAATAAACATGAATAAACATCCGAATGTATGTTAAAAGAAAGACTACAACTTACCGAAATCCATATACAGTCTCATAATCACTCAATCCGTGTTTCAACCACACAAAGACGTCAATATAGCTTGTAAATAATGTCATGTAACGTCACATTTACCTCAGAAAAGTCTGCTAGAAAAGTTAACTCTAGAGAGGAGTCTTTCTGCTACATATATAATGTTTACTGTTCTTCAGTGTTTAATTTATGTTTGAATGAATCGGTTAAGTTATTAAGACAGCCACTCTTTTAACTGTAACTGTAAATTATTATAAAACTTTATCAGTTAATTTTAATCTTTAATATTATAGTAATGCAATACCAACTGACTCATGTATATTTTACAAAATTAGTTGAGTTTTTTTCCCTCTTGAGACAATTTGGCATGTACTATACCTGATATATCCAAAATAATAAAATCAGAAATCGACTCGCAAGCTTGTGAATCAGAATTAAATCAAAACACTAAATTTATTTCAAAACCCAGCCCTAGTATACAGTATTTGTCCAAAGGAGGTGTCATGTAGGAGGCAAGGTAGGTATCAGAACCAATCTTCCTGTATCAAAAAACATTTTATGTGTTCATTTTTTATCTGATTTCTTGTCAGATTCAGTAAATACTAACAATATTAACATATTCTTGCTGAAAACTAAAGGCTGTGTGAATAAAGAATAATAATAACAAAAGAAAATAGGTAACGGTAAACCACCCACCTTTTCTCTATAGCAAAATCAATCACCTAGCATTGTTTCCCCATATCAAATGTCTGTCAGCGTGACTTTATGCATCCAAACCTTTTTAAAGTGCTGTAGTGGTGAAAAGCAGACTGCAATGTGTTGGCAACATGTCTCCAGGTGTAATGAGGGTGTTGAGGATCTCGCTGTGAGCATCAGAATAACATCAGATAAACAGCTCCTGTCACTCTGGCACCTGACAAATGACTCTACGCTTCGCTGGAACACTGATAGCTTTTACGCAGCCTCAGTAAATCGGCACCGGTGTCAGACATCAAGATGGAAGAACGTCATTGGCTGAAGGATGTGGAGGTGCTGTTGCAAATCTAAATTAGGAAGCAATATAGAACTAATGTGTCGAAACCTGTAGCCTAGTGATCAGCACACACTGAGCTGTGACACACGTGTTAGCAATAGGTTTGAACGTAATAAGTGATAAAAATTGAATAAATAAAATCTAATTCATATGCAACTATTACAGTAGGTTCAAACGCTCACTGATGCTTCAAAAGGAAAAACGATGCATTAAAAGCCGGGGATGAAAACTTTTGAACAGAATGGAGATTTATCTTATTTTGCCTAAATATCTTTTCTTTTTTTTTCTTTTTTTTAGCACTGCCCTTCAGAGGCTATAGAGGATAGTTACACGTTTTCCCGAAGACAGAATATGTTCAATTTAACCTGATCTTCAAATTCGAAAAGTTTTCACCCCCCAGCTGTTAATGGATGTTTTTTCCTTCTGGAGAATAAGAATTTGAGCCTTCTGTAATAGTTGCATATGAGTCCCTCAGTGTGAAAAGACGGATCTCAAAATCATACAGTCATTGCTGGAAAGGATTCAAATACACAAAAATGCTGGAAAACCAAAGCATTTGTGGGACCTGAAGGAAACTGTTCAGGACAAACAAGGGATTTGTGAACAACTATCACTAAACAAAAAAACACAGCTGTGGATCATTCAGGTAACAACACAGTATTAAAAATCAAGGGGATGTAAACTTTTGAACAGTGTCATTTTTATAAATTCAACTATTTTTTTCTCTTATGGACTATATGTAAATATTTTATGTGGAATATCTTATTCAGGTCAATACTAAATAAACAATAACAAGCATTTTGTATGTTTGAGATCCTTCTTATTTTGGTTAAATAATTAACATTTTATGTTACAATTCTATGTATATTTCAGTTGTTTTTTTTAACTGGACATCAATGTCAAAATATTTCAGGTAGAAAAAAAAACCTGGATGAGTCATTGAAACTGGAGTGGAGAAGCCTCAGAAATATTTTATCATCAGACACACAAAAAAACTAACTATTTTTAAATAAAATTGTCCACCCACCAGTTCAGCAACTAAACTGTCACACGGTATCACACAGAGATACAAAGCTGTGATTCCTTTCACAACATGGCAACAGAAAACACAAACAGAATGATTGGTCTAACTGTAGAAAACTAGGACTATCATTGTGTAAGACAAAACCATGCCTGCGCTCTCTTTTCTCTGTTTCAGTCTCCCTTTCCTCTTCTACCTCTCAAATCTGTCTCCCATGGCACTCACAGACATATTCTTGCTCAGGGACACTGTCTAAAGGTCCCAGTGGACTACAGCATTCCCTGAGAGTTGTCCCTGTCCCCCTTGTCACCAATTTGTGTCTGAGGGCTGACACTGGCGTGCATTGGGAGCAGGCCTAAGTCCCCCCAAGCGGAATGCCTCAGTCTCATTTAGATTTCACATTTCTCTGTTGGTTACAGTGTTGAGGAAGAAAATGACCTAGACAGAGACACACCAACAAAGGCAAAAGAAGAGAGGTAAAAAAAACACTGCTGTACTGTGTTCATACCCAACAAAAAGAAAACCTGAAAATAAAATCAGAACTAAATGAACATTTTCTCGAAACAATCCAAACCTCCTTGTTCATAGTCTCAGCCTCAGACGTCACACCCACGGAATGTAATGTTAACTGGAAACACTTCAGGAATGTCGAAGTCGTCATCTGATTAGTTGAATTTGACCGGATTTCCGGGAGACGCGAATGTCGCGTTTATTTTCGGTCTGCCGGGAAACAAAGCGCAGACTGATTTACTTGGCGTTTTGCTAAAATGTGCTTATGCAGACGCCATTGTTCTTATACACATATGCGACGTTCGCGAACAAATTACTGACTTACTGCTTGTTCTCCCTCTTCTTCGTTATCTTGTTGCATGCCAGTCTGTTGTTGTGGGGGCATTTCCACGCACAGAAACGTGACGCTGAACGAAACAAACTGTGATTGGTTGTTTGACATGTCGATCAAACGGTCTTATGGGCGGGCCTTGGCCAATGAAAGCTGCCATGAATTCCAGACCTTCAGCCGTCAGTCTGAAGGTCTGGCTACGCGAGACTACCTTGTTCATGACAGAAATGTCCAATTTGAGAACTTATCTTTCTTGTGAACCAGACTTAGATAAATTGGCCAAATCAGTTTGAATGATTCATTCAAATAGGGCTGGTTTATTCAACTCTCTGTGTTTCATTCTGAAGGCTGTGCCCTCTGGAGGTTGCCATGTAGGCCGCATATGTCTCATTTTAACCATTGTAAAATTGATTGTTACTCCTTGTCGGGTGCAAATTACTGTAATTTCTTTCTTTCTTTGGAATGTAATGTTTTTTATTCTGATACAAGGCAGTTTCAATGATGTATGCGACTGACAAGAGGGCGCTTCGAAATGAGACAAAGCGACTGACTCAATCTGGACGCAGTGGTTAACAGCTCACTGGAAGGTTTTCCATTTTTAGTAATTCTGGAATATAACATGTGGGTCATATGGACCAAATTTATGCCATTTACATCCCATTTGAAGCTTGAAAGCTTTCATGTTGCACAGGGAAAAAAATCAAGTATAAGAAGGAAATGTAGATCCATTAAAATGCAAATAAGATGTATAGGTGGACGAGACTGAAAGGCACGTAACTGTGACTTCATGAATCCACCGGAGATCATGATTGATGCTCTTCAATGTCTTCTCTATTCATCTGTCACCATCTCTACCATTAACACCAATTTCAAGTATGATGCATTCCATCCTACGCATAATATCCTACACAACATGCTTCAGGCAGTTACCTGAACTTACTCAATTGTCCACTCTCCCAGATGCATTGTGGGTAACTATGGTGTGACATGAAGAGTTGGCACGCATTGAAAATGGATGTCTTAGGGCGACAAGAGTCATTGACAGATTGAGGAAAATGGAGATCTCTGGGGCTTTTAGTAACATGATGTCCTCGTACATCTGCTTGCTTATAATTTTCCACACCTGCATCATTACAACCCAAATGGCAGTGGAGTAATGGAGAGAAGCAAGATAAGAAGTTCAAGGGGACACAAGGGCTTACCTGGGCCTGATATACCTTGCTCTCCTCTTTCTTCTCAACGTGTCTGAAAGTCAAGAATCTGCTCACCCATATTCAAGGAGTAAAGTGAAGGATCTCTAGGGCTTTTGTGCACCATTGCTTCTCTTTCCAGGATGTTGTACAATCCAAACCCTATTTTTCAACTCCTATGGGCAGGGACTCAGGGTTTTCCAAAGTTAACAGAAACACGCAGGACCAGCCTAGCCATTCTAATGAAGCCATCTCCCATTTGTCTTTCCAGACATGTAGCGCAGCTGCCATGTGGGATGTGATCAATTCTTTTATCATTCCCCCCAAGAAGGCCTTTAGATAGACAGCATGAGGCTATAAGTATTGATTAAGCCACAGGCTAGACACTCAGACACATAGTAACAAGCTGAAGGTTGCTGAATACAGAACTCTCAACCGTAACGAGACATTGTTAGGGACAACCCATTTTATATCAGTAACCGTGCTGGTACCAACCTACCCACTATAATCCAGAGGGATCCAATTTGTATCCCGTCGAGAGTTTCAAAAT
>NC_133377.1:22178267-22219861 GCF_049309525.1 Garra rufa
CAACTTTTTTGCTTTATTATTAAAGGAGAAGTTCACTTCCAGAACAAAAAACTTCCATCTCATTTTCTTCTGTAACTTTAAAATCAGTGATTACAAAGTGAACATGCAAAGAAGATCAAACGCCTTTTACAAAAAAACAAACAAACAAAAAAAACGTAAAGCAGCAATGTAGAACGATTTTGAAGTGGGAGGACAAAATGAGATGGGAGTTTTTCAACCTACCCTAACTGTCTTGAAACCGGAATACACAGAGTTCAGGCAGAGCAAGACAAGACGAGCATTTGAGGTTAAAAAGTATATATATATATATATATATATATATATATATATATATATATATATATATATATATATATTTTTTTTTTTTTTTTTTTAGAAAATAACTGATTGTTTCGCTAGATAAGACTCTTCTTCCTCAGTTGAGATATTTTAGAGCCCTTTGCAGCTGCATTTAAACTGCATTTCGGAAGTTCAAACTCGCAGGCACCATAGAAGTTCACAATATGAAGATTAATCCTAAAATGTTTTCCTCAAAAAACATATTTGCTTTATGACTGAAGAATGGCAAGGCAAGGCAAGGCAAGTTTATTTATATAGCACATTTCATACACAATGGTAATTCAAAGTGCTGTACATAAAAAGGAGTTAAAATCACAACAGCAAACAAATCATAAAAATTTAAAATAATAATCACACTAACAACAATAAAAACAGAATTTAAGAACATTTCAGATGATTTAAAAAATTGATTTTAAAATTAATTAGCACAGTAAAATGATTATACATAAAATAATGCAATCTGTTCGGACGTAGCACAGTGCTCATTCAATAAATGCACAACTAAACAGGTGAGTTTTAAGTCTGCGTTTAAATGTGTCTAATGTATTAGCACATCTGATCTCTTCTGGAAGCTGATTCCAACTGCGGGCGGCATAATAGCTAAAAGCCGATTCCCCTTGTTTTGTGTGAACCCTTGATATTACTAACTGACTCGATCCTAGTGATCGTAGTTGTCTGTTAGGTTTGTATACTGTGAGCATATTTGCAATGTATGTAGGTCCTAGGCCATTGAGTGCTTTATAAACTAGTAAAAGTACTTTAAAATCTATCCTAAACATAACTGGAAGCCAGTGTAAGGACCTAAGGACTGGTGTAATATGCTCTGATTTTCTGGTTCTAGTCAGAATCCTGGCAGCAGCGTTCTGTATGAGCTGCAGCTGTCTAATGGTCTTCTTGGGAAGGCCGGTGAGGAGACCATTACAATAGTCTACCCTGCTGGTGATAAAGGCATGAACAAGTTTCTCCAAATCTTGACGGGAAACAAAACATCTAATTCTTGCAATGTTTTTGAGATGGTAGTATGCTGATTTAGTTACTGCTTTAACATGACTACTGAAACTGAGGTCTGACTCCAGAATCACACCCAGATTCTTGACTTGATTTTTTGTTTTTTGACCCCTAGCGTCAAGGTACGCATTTACCTTATGAACTTCATCTTTGTTTCCAAATGCAATGACTTCCGTTTTCTCCTTGTTTAACTGTAAAAAGTTTTGGCACATCCAACTGTTAATTTCATCAATGCATTGGCAGAGAGAGTCAATGGGGCTGTAGTCATTTGGCGATAAGGCTAGGTAAATCTGGGTATCATCTGCATAGCTGTGATATGCTATTTGGTTCTTTCTCATTATTTGACTTAGTGGGAGCATATACAGGCTGAACAGCAGCGGCGCTAGAATTGAGCCTTGTGGGACTCCGCATGTCATGGACGTCCACTTAGACTTATGTTCTCCTATACTCACATAATAGCCTCTCCCTTCTAAGTATGACCTGAACCAATTTAGAACCATCCCAGAAAGCCCGACCCAGTTTTCCAGTCTATCTAGCAGAATGTTGTGATCGACAGTGTCGAACGCAGCACTGAGATCTAGTAATACCAGCACTGATATTTTGCCAGAATCAGAATTTAGGCGAATATAATTTATTATCTTTATGAGCGCTGTCTCTGTGCTATGATGTGGTCTGAAACCAGATTGGAAGTGGTCCAGGTATCCGTTTGAGTTTATGTAGTGATTCAGCTGATTAAAAACAACCTTTTCAATAATCTTTCCAATAAAAGGAAGATTTGATATTGGTCTATAGTTGCTCAATATGGTGTTATCAAGATTTCTCTTTTTCAAAAGGGGCTTAACAGCTGCAGTTTTCAGTGAGTTTGGAAAAGTCCCAGAAAGAAGTGAGGTGTTCACCACTTCTAAGAGATCTGCTTTTAAACAGTTAAGCACACTTTTGAAAAAAGATGTGGGAAGTGTGTCAAGGTGGCAGGTTGATGATTTGAGGTGCTGTACTGTTTCTTCCAAAATGTTGCTATCGATTTCTTCAAAAGTAGACATAATGACTTCTTTTTGAAATTGCGGTTGAATCTGTCTGACCTCTGCATAACTTGAGGGTGTGCTAATAGTCTTTCTGATATTATTGATCTTCTCAGAAAAGAAGGAAGCAAACTCATTGCACTTGCTGTCGGAGAGCATTTCACTAGGGATCTGACTAGGGGGGTTTGTTAGTCTCTCTACGGTAGCAAAAAGAGTGCGAGTGTTGTTTAAGTTGCTGTTTATAAGGTTTGAGAAGAACGTTTGTCTAGCTTTACCTAGTTCAACATTGAAAGCATGAAGGCTGTCTTTATAGATGCTATAGTGAATTTCAAGTTTCGTCTTCCGCCACATCCGCTCAGCTTTCCTGCATTGTCTTTTCATACTCTGTACTGCTGTTGATTTTCTCCACGATGATTTCTGTCTGCCTGACATCTTTCTGATTTTCACAGGTGCGATGTCATCAATGACATTCTTAACTTTTGAGTCAAAGGACTCCAGGAGAAGATCAACAGAGTCTGCAGAAATGCTTGGCATTGAAGATATAGCCTTCATAAATAGCACACTAGTGTTATCGTTAATGCATCTCTTTCTGACAGAGACTGATCTAGATTCAGTGGTAGCAGAGATCAATATATCAAAGAAAATACAGAAGTGATCAGATAGTGCTACATCTTTGATAACAGTGGATGAAATGTTTAGACCCTTACTGATGAGCAAATCAAGAGTGTGTCCACGATTGTGTGTAGGCCCATGCACATGCTGAATCAGGTCAAACGTGTTCAAAACCGTTATTATTTCTTTTGTGGTTTTGATTTCTGCATTTTCTATATGAACATTAAAATCCCCTGCAATAACAAAACAGTCAAACTCTGAACAAATCATTGATAACAGTTCTGTGAACTCTTCAACAAAGGATGGAGAGTATTTTGGGGGCCTGTAAATAATGATGAATAGAATGCGTGGAGCCCCTTTCAACACAATCCCTAGATATTCAAATGACATGTACTGACCAAATGACACTTGCTTGCATTGATAGACATCTTTAAATAGAGCAGCTACGCCGCCGCCTCTCTTAACAGCTCTGCAGACACTCATGAAAGTAAAGTCTGGAGGCGCTGTTTCATTGAGGACTGTTGCGCTGCAGCTGTCTTCTAACCATGTTTCATTTAGAAACATAAAATCCAGGTTGTTTGTAGTTATAAAATCATTGATCAGATGTGATTTATTTTTTAGTGAGCGAATGTTTAAAAATGCTAGCTTGATGGCATTACTTTTTGTCTCTAGAGCAATCTTAGTTTGATATCTAATAGGCCTCAGATTAGAATGAAAGACATTAACATCTTGGATGACAAGGGGGTGAGTAAATTATCTGTATTTTTTTTTCTGGAAGTGAACTTCTCCTTTAAAACAAATTATTTAAAGAGTGAAATACAGTATATAATTTTATAAACAGGAATTTAAAAAATATATTTTTTTATCAAAGAATCAATAGTGTCAATGAAAATTATGCTTGAGATCAAGCATAAACATTTAAAACCCACTAAAAAACATTAAACTCACTTCCATCAGTGTAATTTCTTCCATGTTATCGAACACAGTAGGGTCGTTCTGTGTCAACACAAAACCGGTCCCTAGCTTAAATTTTTGGTTTTGCTAATATTTTTTTCTGAAGAAAGATAGACATGTATAGTGATGAAAGTCAAAATATTAAATGTCATGGATGAATATTTACTGAGTAATCTACTATTTTGTAGAGGGGGGTCAAAATGGCAATTTTCACCTGAGATTCAGAGCCAAATTAGAAGAGGGTAAAAACTTCAGAAAGATGGCAGCATCATAATGTTATTTTTACACAGAGGTTGGTAGGTCAGTTAGTAAAATCTGACTTTAGCAATCTTTGTTGCATTATATGCCAATGGTGACCATTCAAAAATGGGGAAACCGCACATTTCAAGTTTGATTTTTCTCCAAAGTTTGCATGCCTGTACCTCAAGAAGTATTTAAGATATCTTACTGCCCATTTAGAATATTGGGTCTTCACAAACTTTCCTTTTGGCATCTTCATTTTTAAGGCCCTATATGGTTTTGTTCTAGAGATATTGGAATTTTAATATGGTCCCAGGAGTAAATAGTTAAAATGTACACAATTTCAGTGATCAAAAACCTAATGTGGGTCACTTTGCAAAAATATAATATTTATTTTCTTGTAAAGAGTAATGTCTGAAGAACGAATAATGTTGAAACTAAAGATGTACAGTATCTCAATTCCCTCTGTTAAGACAACTGCATTGAACAGACCTTTCTGAGTGCAAAGTTCAAAGTTCAAAGTTTTCATGTCTATAGCTCGAGAAGTATTTTTTTTTTTTTTTTGGTTGATATGACACAAAATGACCCAGTACATCATTTTAGATCATGACTTTCAATAATAATAATGCATTTAGGACACTTTTTGGGTAGCAGACAAATTAAATAAATTAATAGAATTTTGAAAAGTGTGTTTTTAGATATAGGATCAAAAGTGTCTATAGCTGCAGAAACACAAACAGACACATCTGCCATGCACTATCACTCTAAAACAAGTCAAAACGAACGTCCTCTGACATTGATAGTCCCTGCAATTGTCCTGAATGACAAAACCACATTAAAGAGAAGACAAATAATCCCACCCCTTGGCTACTACTGCATCAATTTAGCTAACACTATTAACGAATGTCTTAAAAAGTCCTACTGAGCACACACCTCACTGTCTTAATGAGTAAGTTGCTTAATACACTCCCAACTTCTACACCTATTACAAGGACAGTCCCTCTGGAGCAACCAGTTCACGACTCGCTTTTTAGAGTTTTAGAGCGATAGTCCAAATCCTGATAATGACGTCACCACCACTTCTCCAAACATCATAGATCATTTACCGGTGCGCAGTATAAAATGGCCATTTTTGCCTTGAGTGATTGAAAACACTCTACCCTGAAGTCCTTCACCACAGTCCGAGTGTAGTGATGGCTGGCTGCCAGAGGTGGCCTCCAACCTTGAGCTCTCTAAGCCTGTATGCATCTGAACTCAGAGGAGAGTGGATTGTAGCTAGAAAGCGAGCCGCTAAGAATGAAGGCAGCACATAAAAGACCTCAGTGCTTTGCCACCAGCCAAAGAGACGGTGAGATGGAACTGATGGACTCGGAATACTAATCCCGTTACCACAGCAATCAAAAGGGACCTGTCTCTCTCCATTTCGCTCTCTTCGCCTCACTCCGTATCTTTCGCTCGCTCTCTCCTCCTTGCCCTCCCCCATTCATCTGCTCCATTTAAAACAGTCTCTTGACACTGACCCACGGAATAACAATCGCCCTAGGCTGATCTTGAGGACACGGCAATCAAGAAACAGACGAACAAATGCCACACTACCATCAGTACCTTTTTGAATGAACAAAGGGATTGTTAGCAGGCATGAAATGACTGTTTCTGACAGAACAAACAGTACTTTGTAGGGTTAAACTGGCTAAAGGGTACTTTTCCTGGTAGCTCTCAATTATAGGAGAAAATGTGCTGACAATGTCAGGTCAGGAGATCAGTGGTAGATCCAGTCATAAGCGATAAGCACTCTGGTACTCTTGTGAATGCGTGTCAAAGATGGACAAGGAAGAGAAGAAATTGTTGAATAAAGTTGTTGCTTTTGATTTCTTTGACCACAAAAAGTATAGCTTCATAAGATTAAGATTGAACCAGTGATGTCACATGGACTATTTTAACAATGTCCTAACTATTTTTCTAGGCCTTGAACGTGTCTGTTACATAACGTGTCAGAAAGCTTTTGGACTTCATCAATAATATCTTAATTTGTGTTCCAAAGATGAATGAAGGACCCTTTGAACTAACCCTTTAAAGGGGTCATCGGATGGCCATTTTTCCACAAGTTGATATGATTCTTTAGGGTCTTAATGAGAAGTCTATAGCATATTTTGTTTAAAATTTCTCAATGGTAGTGCAAAAAAACACTCTTTTTACCTGGTCAAAATCAGCCCTGTTTAGAGCAAGCTATTCTGTTGCATGTTCCTTTAAATGCTAATGAGCTCTGCTCACCCCGCCCCTCTCTGCCGTGGGATGACGAGCCGTAATGTTTACTTTTGCCACATTTAGCCACGTTTAGCTGTGAAACTTGCTAACTAGCACATTATTAAGAAAGGCCATTTGCAAAGATGCATAAAAACCCTTATAATCATTCTGCTGTGGGTGAAACTGCATCACGAATGATTCGCACGAACATAGATGCATATGTAGATCGGGATCAGCGTTTTCCTTTCAAAAACGAAAGTAACGAAAATCTTCAGCAGCTCAGATATCAGGAGTAAATGACGACTGCTATGTTTATTATTACACCCAATAGTGTAATAGTTTTGCATCCGATTGCCTCTTTAACAACTGACCACATCAAATAGTATCAGTCACCTTCAATTCTGGTGTTTCCTGTAGCGGTCAGTATTGTAGCGTGCCCACTTCCCCTCATCCTTACCAGATCTCATTACTATCCTCTTCCCTCTCTGTTCCCATTAATCCACACACACACATCCTCATGGGTGTATTTGAATCATGAGCTCCGGGACTGGTGTCCCCTGACGGATTACAGCTCGGTACTGTGGATGAGATAAATGATAACTTCCCTATCGCAGAGAAAAGTAAATTAAAGTCAGCCGCACCGCTCGCCCTCCCTATACACACTCAGGGCAAACTTCTTCATTCACTAACTCCTGACGAAGGACACCCAGACAAACACACACACAAACAACAGTGAAAAAAAGAGAAAAAAAAAATCATAGTTTTATGCACCTGGTGAAGCTCTCTATACATGCACACAACAAGGTTTTAAACACACCTGGATGTTATTTAAATCAGCTATTCGGTACAGAGGATTAGCTAGGGAATATTCTTGCTATCTCATTTCCAGGTGCAATGACCACAGGAGTCAAACAGTATTTTAATACAAGTAAGAAGGGTAGGCAACGAAAAAGAGAGTGATAATAATGTTAACACACAGCATAATGAACACAAAGCCATCAGTGTCGCTTTGCAAAAAGCAGAAAGTGCTCTAGACTCAGTAGTTGAACCAGAAGTAAACGGTAAAACACTTTTATAAACCACATGTGACCAAGCAAACATGCTTCATTATCGACTTAATGAATAACATAAAAATAAATATAAATATTTTATTAATACTAAAAATAAATAAATATTTGTACAAGATTATTCTCTGAAAGGAACCTTTAATTAAGATACAGACTTGGTTGGGTTCAGTAATTAATGTTTAAAGATGTGGATCTCAATCTCCACTGTTTCACGCTGTCAAACACTCGAGAAGCTGTCAAAAGAGTGATGCAAGCAGCTGTTTCTGTGTCTCTGTGTTGTGACTGGCAGATCTGAACTGACATGCTCAAGCCAAACATTCATTTAAATCACTATGAACCACATGAAAATACTCATCCTTCTTGAATATGGCAAGCAAACTTGTTTTCTATAGAAAACAGGGTCATTTTAAGTGTTGATTAGAGTTGCTCTAAGGGTGGCCCTCCATCTGTTGTGTGCTCTGGCACACCTCGCCCCAGGTGGAGAGTGACATCTCTCTGTGACCCGTATAATTGCCTCTTTACCACCTTGATCATATCTCTTGAGAAAAAGGGAGATGGAGAGAGGGAGGATGAGAGAGAGGGTCTCAGTGAGAGAAAGACAAGAAACATCTGTTTTGCTCCTCTGCTTCGGATGCAAAATCACATGTAACTAAAAAATCCAGCTAACAAGCAGAGCCTATCAGACTAAATACTGAATTCACTGTGGCATGACAGGTAGGGAAAAAATAGAAAATAGCTTGTGGAATTTTCAGATTGGTGTAAATGTATGAGATACATACATCACTGCCTATAACTTTTGAACAGAAGGTGGTGGTTATAAAAATTAACAATTTTTTTTATAGACTGTATATAGAGGGTTTGCACTTATGTCATGGTTTGGTCAGTTACCCAGATTGGCAGCCATATTGGGGATACGTGGATGTAATCAATAGCTGGTTTGCACGGTTAATCTACTACTGCATATGTTGTTCTGCTAATTTATGCTGTCTAAACTACAAAAAAAGGTGTGGAAGCTGCTAAATTATATAGAGAAGGACTTAGTAAGCAGGGAAGGGTGCAATAGTTTTAATCATTTCACCTACCTGACCAGAAGTGATAAGAACAAACATGAAAGTTGCCATGATTCTTGCCCTGGTTCAGTTTGGCCAACCACAAATGCCTTTTGTTCCTCAGGCAGGTTTTTGCTCTTGAACTTCTTTAAGCAAAATTTGTGAGTTCCGTTCGGTTTAGTGGCATTGTTTGCATTCAGTGCAGCCAATATGACATGTCATGAAAATACTCTATTATAAATCTTGAAACAACCATTTCAACCTTCCTTCTTCAAACATAAAAAGGCCACTGATCTTAGAAATTCTTATGGAACAGAGCAAAAATACCCAAACTAAAACTGAAATAAAACTAATCTATAACAAACAATAACAGAGTGAAAACTAAACTAAACTAAACTAAACTAAACTAAAAATAAATATTTAAAATGAAGCTGTTCAAAATTGAAGACATTGCACGAGACATTGGCACCAACACTGCACTAGGGATATTGAGATTAATCCAAGTCACGTTGCCAAATATCACACTTTTTTTTGCATACAGTTCTAGGGGTTGCAACAGATTCCCAGCCAGAAGAATAATAACCTTCTGTGCTTAGACTTAGCCTTATAAATGTAAAAAGATACACTTGGAAAACCACGAAATACCTGCATTTGTAAAAACATGGACAGTCTATCTAAAAACAGTCCGGCTAGATTATCAATACTACAGACCTCATGGCTGAACTCTTTGTCAGGTTTTAAGAGCACAGAGATCTACTCTCAGCTCCCGCAGGGCTCAGCTCAGGACAGGGCTCTAATTAACAGCGGTGCAGCTTCGCACAGGAAAAAGTGGGGGCGCGCAAGAGACCCTTTACAGTCCCTCGAGCTGAACCCGATTTCACACATTAATGAGGATTGTGACTGATTCAGGCTGCAGCAGTAATTGGTGCCCAATGGGAAGTTGTGCATCCAGGTGCTTCTGCTTTGGCGGTACTGTCGCGTGCTGCACAGTCAGCATGCATGCTAGCAATAAAGCAATAGTACAATAACATGACTGCTTCATGAGTTGACCTTAGCTCCCAATGCGACTTATCAAATGACAGGGATGTACAAAGCAAAACTTTTAAAAATAAAGAATTCAGAGGGTTGGTTAAATAATTAGCTCACTAATCTGACTTAAAGGGAACCCCGGGTATAAAGACTTGAAGAACGGTTGCATGTTTACTGCAACACAACTCAGATATTAAAAACTGATACGATGACCAGAGCTACTGATAGAGCTTACAGGTGGCAATGGATATACATGTAAGCTTAAACCAAATGCCGTAAGATCGATCATTCCCCACAAGCAGCATAAATATTGTGTGAAATCTGCACTGAGAAACTCTATCAGTGGCTGCAGCATCATGACAAGTCTCGGCATGTTTACATCCTGCCAGGATGGCATCTAACGTTTCTTGTCTCTGCCGTTTGTAAGCTCTTTCAGTAGCTGTGGTCTACTAAAAACCTTAAAGGCATCAGAGTTAAAGTGGAGAGAATAAAGATGCAAGTCTTTAGGAACTAATTTCTTAAGGGATTGGGGAGTTCACATGGAACACTATCTTGCATTCAAAGACAGCATGTTTTAGAACAAAATCAGTATCATAAACAAGCTAGTCGTTGTCAACCACTGAGAAACAGCGATATTAGTTACTGAAGAGTATTTAGTATAGCACATTTGTTAATAGTATTCTGCAGTCTCCTTTACAAAATTGTTTTTTACAACTAGCCAGACTGGTTCCCACTGTTCGAAGATGAAGGCATATGTCCGTTTGGTCTGAATCTGAGAGCGATTGCGACTGCAGTCTGTTCTAAAAAGCTCAGTGTGAAACCCAAACAAATCCTGGTCCAAACAAGTCCTCCTGCCAAAGATGGTGGGTATGGTGTTCTGATTCAGAGTATGGAGTCTTGTACAGCGACAGCTTGAGGTGTGTGGGTCTTTTACTTCCCAAACCCAAGCTTGTTGAACAACCATGATCAGGAATGAGAGTCTAATTCATAAAGCAGATTGCCTGGCGTACCATGAGAGCCAAAGACGGAGTCTAATTTCCTTCTCAGAGGTACAAAAACATCTTAATTTTAGGAAATGCTGCAAATATTGTGGAGGTTTTTTTAAACCGCTGATTTCCAAAGGCAGTGGTGGGTATGATTAAATGCTATGATTAAATTAATAACAGTAATACGCTAGCTAAAGTGTGATTTCTACCTCAGAGGCAGAGAACATTTACAGCTAGATGTATTATGTTAGTACTATTGTACACCGCTGTTTGCAACTCTAATTTTAAAGACACTGGAAGGATAGAGAATACAGTTGAAGAGTGCTAGCTAGGGTACAGCAAAAAAAAGTCCATGTATGAAGAAGCGTAGAAGAAAAGGACCACAAAGAAAGCTAGATAACACCCCCCATGTGAGTCAGACCTCTGAGAGTACACCAAAGGCTCTCTGAAAATAATCATACAATAAGACCGGGACCCTACAGGGCTCCATCAACCTCTCTCTCCTTTTATCTGTCTTTCTTTCTCTGTGACTTTGCCCAAAGTCTTCAAAGTGAATAGGAGAGAACAGCTATGAACAGAACCGCATACCTTCTGAATTTCAGAGAAGCTGGTTTCATACACCTGGCCGTGTCTTCAAAATATGTGCATGCATGTGGGTGCAGCACATGTATTCTGCATTGGTTACCACTCTGTGTGAGCCGCAGCAGAGCATGGTGACTTTAATGATTAACGACGGTTCTCCGTCGGGCCCCTGCACACCGCCCAAACCTCTGTCATGCTACCAAAAATAGACAAAGTGCAGCGCCAAGTTTAATGACAACCTCTTCTGATCGATGCTCCTCTCATGCATGGAAGCAACACAAAGACAAGTCTTTCAACCAGACAGCTTCGCCGCATGGGGAGGAGGTTTTCGAAGGGCCCGCTTTTGAAGATTTGGACAGCCCTTTTTCCTCCCACTGCGCACGGAAACAGTGATGGGCAGGCACTCGGTTGCGGAGTGAGCACAGCCTATGGCGGACCTAGGACTGGACGGAAAGAGCGTGAAGGAGCAGGAGCTGTCATGTTTCTTTTATGCCGCAGAGCTAGTGTTTTTCTCTGAAGTATTTCTGAGGAGGCACTGGAAGCTTGAAAGTCCTCTTGTAGTCGGAAATGGATTGAAGTGAATGATTTGCAATGAGATATAATGGGTTTGAGAAAGTATGCCACAAAAGCAGCATAGAGCAATAGATTTCCCAAGGAATCAACCCGAGAAGATCCAGTAGCATTCACTTGCTTTCTCAGGCCATGCGAGGCAAGTCAATAATTGATCGCCAAGTTCCATTTGAGTTAGAACTGATGAGCCAATCTTTGTTGCAGTTGTTGATTGACAACAGATATACCAGAATACATCACAAGTGCACCTGGTACCTTAAATTGACAAAGGCCTGTTGGGAGTTTGAACCAGGCTTATTATAGAAATAGAGATTTAGACTTAGAAAACAAAAAATCTCAAAGGAATATTCTGGTTTCAGTACTGAATCTGCACAATGTTAATTACCACAAATGTGACCATGGACCACAAAACCAGTCAAAAGGGGCTATTTTTTATACCGATTTATACTGAAAGATGAATAAATATGCTTTCCATTGATGTATGGTTTGTTAGGATAGGACTATTTGGCTGAGATACAACAATTTGAATATCCGGAATCTGAGGGTGCAAAATAAAATCAAAATATTGAGAAAATCGTTTTTAAAGTTGTTCAAATGAAGTTCTTAGCAATGCATATTAATAATCGAAAATTAAGTTTTTATATATTTACAGTAGGAAATGTACAAAATATTGTCATGGAACATGATCTTTACTTTATATCTTGACATAAAAGAACCCATACAATGTATTTTTGGCTATTGCTACAAATATACCCATGCTACTTAAGATTGGTTTTGTGGTCCAAGGTCACAAATAATAATTTCAGGTTAAAAAAAAATATTCGTAGCCAATTTGTAAATGTTAAAATACACACTGTTTCCAATTTTAGCCATAAGATGCAAACAATATGAGTGTTAGGCTGATCACACTTCACATGACCACCTGTCATTTCTGGACTCAGAGAAAGTCAACTGGCTAGCTTTCCTCACAATTGTCACACCACACAGGCAGATCACTTTTACATCTCGGATCAGAATAACCAAACAATTAAAGCTTCTCTAAACATTCACAATTCATATAAATCATCTCTGAGAGAGTGGGAAACAAATCCAAAGAAGAGAATGAGAACAAGTATGCGTTCTCTTGGGATTTTCTGTTTTCCAAGACTACCTGCAGCTCTTTGTGCTTGGAAGAGCTTATTTTCCTGGATGCAGGGACTGTTGCTTTTGAGCCATTCTGTATGGATGTAAGGTATTTAACTATGATATAATGTATTAAGTCTACACAATGAAGTGGAATTATACTCCTGTCTATCAGCACACCATCAGTGAGGCCAAAAAATGGAGACGGATAAAAGGAAAATGATCCTAGACTATTAACGCCAAAGATCTACCATCTCTGAACAAACGTCGACTGTTTGATGTAAGAATTAGCACCATAAGCTGAAAGATGAAGATATCTGGATGTAGGTCACGTAACCAGTAAAAGTGTCTTACAGGGAGTACTGTTTTACACACACGTGACACGTTTCCACATTTATAATTGATTTGTCTCTTGTAAAAATAAAAAGGGTAATTATACAAGTATGAATATTAAAACGGTACTATAATAGGCAGTTTCAACAGTTTGGGCCAGCAAACTTCCATGACATTTCTATAACCAATCCAGGTATTTTTTAATAACTACACTCTACAAAATGTTGTGGTTAAATACAACCCAGTGCTGGGTAAAACATGGACAAACTCAGTGACTAAGTTGTTTTGACCCAGCGGTTGGGTACTTCTATTTAACTGAACTATTGTTTAACAAATACTATGGCTGGTTAAAATGAACCCAAAATAGGTTATCCATTTAAAATCAGACACATAAGGCCAGAATTACTAACATCTTGCACCAGCACAATCCACCTTTTGGCGTTATAATAGTACTATCAGGATTTACTAAAAACGAGCAGTGAAGAATTAGTGCTTAAAGGACGTGGACAGTGTTATTTTTGCGCCTGACCTTATTGAAAATGCATTTGTAGGAGTTTGCCATTCAGATGCAAAATTTATGGGAAGAGAGAATTAAAATGAATTCTGCAATGCGATTTACTTTGCAATGCGATTTACAGATTACTGGTATTTCTGACCAGAGGTGGGTAGTAACTAGGGTTGCAAAATGTGCAAAAATGTGGAAAATATCCAGTAAATTTCGGAAACTTTCCAGGATTTTTTATTTTTTTTCCTGGGATTTGTTTCCAGAAATTTTCCACCCCTTTGCAACCCTAGTAGTAACGAAGTACATTTATTCTGTTACATTTACTCGAGTACATTTTTGGAAACATTTTACTTTTAAGAGTATATTTAAAGATACTTTAAAAGGTACTTTACCTCGATTTAAACATTCTTTCTAACGAAATACGAAATACTTTTACTTTGCTACACTGGTCAACATTCATGGTCACAATACATGTTAAGAAACGTGTAGTTCCCTTTCGATACTTTCACTCGTACTGCGTCTGAAAGACGCTTATGGGAAAAGCTCCTTTTCTCCTGAGACTGAAGCATTTCAATAACGCAGTGTAACTGCACAGCCATTGGTTCGTGCAGTGTTAAAGAAACGAACCAATGGCTCGGCAGCGGAGATGCACAAACCTATGGCGATGATTCGCGCCCGATCGCGCCAAAAGAGGCGGAGCATCTGGCTATATAAGCGAGCATTTCGCCATAGGGAACTCAGATCCTTCTTCTTCAGCGACGACTTCTGATCTTCGCAGAGACTGACTACGCAGACTTCGCTCAAGCAAGCCTCTTCTTCGCCGTTGACGAGCCTCGCAGCGGATCCTCACTGCTCGGCGGATTGACGCTCCGGAGCTGATTCCCTGCTGCTATCCGGCGAACATCTAAAAGAGCAAATTAAGAGCAAATTTCTACGGCGTTGTTTCAAATGCCACGGCGTTTTTGTCGCTCGTGCAGAGCCCCTCTGCACGCCGCTGACACTCACGCTGAGTGCGTCTCGTGCCTGGGTCACGCCCACGCTGAGGCTGCGCTCAATGAGACGGAATGTTCCCATTGCGGGAATATGAGTCTCACTTCCCTCCGCTCGCGGCTAGCTTTCTTTTCAGAGAGCGACGCCGCTTCTCACGCCCTCCCGCTTACTTCCTCGCAAGAGCCTGCTAGGAAGAAGCAGCGGGGCAGGAGAGCTAAGAGCGCGGTGACAGGCGAGCTCACGCCGGCTCAGACCCCGCGTGCCTCGCCTTCACCACATGGAGAGGAATCGCCAGTTCTCTTCCTGCATCCTGACCAGCGTCCCTCTGCGGCTGCGAGCGATCTGGTCTCCTTCGGAGGAAGTGAATGCGAGGATGACAGCATGTCATTGGCCGCATCTGACGCAGAGGAGTTGTCGGGCTCTTCCCATGACCCCGCCCCCTTGCCGTCTGCGCAATCCAGCGCCGCCAGCGCCGGTATGGACGCCGAACTGTTCCGTGTCCTATCTAAAGCTGTCGAGGAGCTGGATCTTCAATGGTCTCCTCCCGAGGAGCCCTCTAGGAGCCGGTTGGACGAATGGTTTCTGCCGGGGCGCCGCCAGGCCCCTCGTCAGCGAGCTTCGCCATTCTTCCCCGAAGTCCATGACGAAATTTCTAAGTCCTGGCGTGCTCCATACTCAGCCCGCCTCCATACTTCCTCTTCTGCTGCCCTCACTACGGTCGACGGCGCCGAGGAAAAGGGCTACGAGAAGCTGCCCCCGCTGGACGAGTCAGTTGCTGCGCACCTTTGCCCGCCCACCGCTATCGGTTGGAAGGCGAGGGCGTCACACCCGTCTAAGCCTTGCAGGACGACCTCTACCCTCGCTGGACGAGCGTATTCGTCTGCTGGACAGGCAGCTTCAGCGCTTCACTCTATGGCGGTACTCCAGGTGTACCAAGCAAAGCTCCTCCGCGGTCTGGACGAGTTGAGCCTGGACGATTCCCCGCTCAGAGAAATACGTAGCGCTACGGATTTGGCGTTACGCGCCACGAAGATGACGGCTCAGGCGATCGGGCGATCGATGGCCAGTTTAGTGGTGCTGGAGCGCCACTTGTGGCTTAACCTTACGGAGATTAAGGACGCGGATAAGGTCGCCTTCCTTGACTCCCCCATCTCGCCGACCGGCCTGTTCGGCCCAGCTGTTGAGGGTTTCGCGGAGCGCTTCACCGCGGCGCAGAAATCGTCCCAAGCCATGCGACACTTTCTGCCAAAACGCTCAAGCTCCGCAACGGCTCCTAGTCGCCCCAAGCCGGCGCCGACTCAGCAGCCTGCAAAAGCCACGCCCCCAGCTGCGCAACCAGCTCCTCAGACGGAGCTCCGTCCACGTTCACGCCCAGCCAAGCGCTTTCCCTTCCCCAAGCGCCAGGGACCTCGGCCAAGAGTGGTGTTGGACCAGGCGCCGCCAGCATCTTCCTGATCTCAACAGCAGGAAGAGGGAGGGGCCAAGTCTCGCAGCAGCCGGACCAGCCCCCAAAGTGCCTCTTTTGAACCCTTCTACACTCCGTTCTGTTCCGAGTGTAAGGGAACTCATGTTTGTAAACAATGTAGCTGTAACTCACGGGCCCTTTGTATCAGCGCCCTTACAGCAAACCGCTGTGATAGCGGGAAAAATAAAAAACAAACATTTTCAAGAAAAGAGCAAATTTCCTCTTCCAATGCTTTCAGACAGCATACAGCTGTGCGAACCATTGCAGCCCCTAGCGACACGATCCGTGGCATGGCAAGCCATCCCCGGAGTGTCAAAATGGGTTTTGGGTATAATAGAACGAGGCTATGTACTCCAGTTCGCTCGAAGACCTCCTCGCTTTCATGGTGTGATCACCACCTCAGTTCGCAGCAAAGACGCAGACGTCTTGCGATTAGAGGTAAAGAATCTGTTGGCCAAGGGCGCCGTGGAAACGGTCCCCCCAACACAGAGCGAGTCAGGTTTTTACAGCCGTTACTTCCTCGTTCCAAAGAAGGATGGCGGCCTACGTCCCATCCTCGACCTCAGACAGCTGAATCGCGCCCTCATGAGACGGCCGTTCAGAATGCTTACACTAAAACAGATCCTCTCGCAGATACGCAAAGGGGACTGGTTTTGTTCACTGGATCTGAAGGATGCATACTTCCACATTCAGATCGCCCCCCATCACATGCAATTCTTGAGATTCGCCTTCGAGGGAGTGGCATATCAATATACAGTCCTTCCGTTCGGACTGTCGTTAGCCCCTCGCACGTTTACAAAGTGCATGGACGCAGCACTTTCCCCTCTGAGACAGATGGGAATCCGCGTCCTGAACTATCTGGACGACTGGCTCATCCTAGCCCAGTCAGAGAGCGAGCTAACACACCACAGAGCCTTAATCCTCAGCCACTTAGAGTGCCTAGGACTCAAGGTCAATTTTGCCAAGAGCGTGCTGTCTCCCAGCCAACGCATTGCGTTCCTGGGAGCAGTTTTCGACTCACGTCAAATGAAGGCAGCAGTTGCGCCGCAGAGAGCCCAAGCCATTCGCAGGCTCGCGGCTTCCTTCAAAATAGGAGCCCTTCGCCCACTCAAGATTTTTCAGAAGATGCTCGGCCTTATGGCCTCAGCATCTCCAGTACTTCAGTTGGGTCTGCTTCAAATGCGCCCCCTGCAGTTCTGGTTGAAACCAAAGGTTCCTCCTCAAGCGTGGCGTTTGGGACGCCAGCGCATCAAGGTAGATCGGGCCTGTATAGCAGCCCTGGCTCCTTGGAGGTGCGCTCAATGGATGGAACAGGGCGTTCCCCTGGACTTGGTGGTCAGAAGGAAAGCGGTCTCGACAGACGCCTCCAACTTAGGTTGGGGGGCGCTGTGCGACGGCCAGCCTGCTTTCGGCCTATGGTCGAAAGCGGAGAGTCGCCTTCACATCAACTGCTTGGAAATGCTAGCAGTATGTTTAGGCCTTCACACCCTTCTACCTGCACTGAAGGGTCACCATGTCTTAGTCCGTTCGGACAGCATGACAGTGGTGTCCTTCATAAATCACCAAGGGGGCCTCTCGTCGAGACGTCTATTTACGATGGTAGAACGTCTCCTGACATGGGCTCAGCTGCACTTCCGCTCTCTAAGAGCGACGCATGTGCCAGGCAAACTGAACCAGGGAGCAGACATGTTGTCTCGGAGCAACGTCTCCTCAGACGAATGGACGCTTCACCCTCACACGGTTCAGCAAATATGGGCTGTCTTTGGCAAGGCGCGAGTAGATCTTTTCGCCTCAAAAGACAATCATCACTGCCCAATTTATTTTTCGAAGGAACAGGACGCATTGACCCAAGAATGGCCCAATCTCCTGTTATACGCATTCCCTCCTATCGCTCTGCTGCCACAAGTCATCAGGCGAGTGCGGGAACAGAAACTCAAAGTCCTGTTAGTGGCTCCATTCTGGCAGAACCAGCATTGGTTTCCAGATCTTCCCAGGCTGCTCTCAAGAGCACCATGGGCCATGCCACTGAGACGAGATCTCTTAACACAAGCGAACAGAACGATATGGCACCCCCAACCGGAATTGTGGGCGCTGCACGTTTGGGCTCTAGACGGGAGCCTTTAAGTCTCCCTGAGTCGGTTTTGAGTACTATTTCACAAGCTAGAGCACCCTCTACGAGGCGGCTCTACGATCTCAAGTGGTCTGTCTTTTCCGCCTGGTGTTCCACCCGCGGTACGGACCCAATTTTATGTGACATATCTGTGATATTGTCCTTCTTGCAAGAGCTGTTGGATAAGGGGAGATCCCCTTCTACGCTCAAGGTCTATGTTGCAGCTATAGCGGTATTCCATGACCTGGTAAACGGTCAATCTGTGGGAAGAAACGACTTGGTCGTTCGTTTTTTAAAGGGGTCAAGGCGGCTTAATCCCCCTCGCCCCGTCACGGTTCCGTCCTGGGACTTACCCACAGTATTGAGGGCCCTGAAAAGCCCTCCCTTCGAACCGCTTCAGTCCATAGGCCTTCGCCCCCTGACGTTGAAGACTGCCCTGCTATTGGCATTAGCATCAGTCAAACGCATGGGTGATTTACAGGCGCTCTCTGTGAGCCCCGTTTGCTTGGAATTCGGGCCAAATGACTCCAAGGTCATCCTGAAGCCAAGGCGTGGGTATGTTCCCAAAAGTCTCTCTACACCCTTTAGAGACCAGATTATTTCCCTTTTGGCTCTTCCTCCTGCGGAGCAAGACCAGGGATTTAACCCTCTCTGCCCTGTCAGGGCTCTGAGATGTTATATGGAGCGTTCTGCCCCTTTTAGGCAGTCAGAACAGCTGTTTGTATGTTTTGGTGGCCGCACCAAGGGGTGTTCGGTCACAAAACAGAGATTATCCAGATGGATTGTGGAAGCCATCACGCTGGCTTACTCCTCTTTGGGCCTACAATGTCCCATGGGAGTAAGGGCCCATTCGACTAGGGGCATCGCCTCGTCTTGGGCGTGGTCTAGTGGGGTTTCCATTGCAGAAATTTGTGCGGCGGCAGGCTGGGCCTCACCGTCCACATTTGCTAGATTCTATAACTTGGACGTTCCAGTCTTACAGACTCGGGTCCTTTCCACATAGTGGTATGTTGTTACCAGTATGTTATATATAGTGCATCTTGGCCTCTGTGGAGCTCCAAGTGTACTTATTCCTTGGAACGGATGTTTATCAGGCTATCTGATCGAACAAATTGGCCCTTATTAGCCCTTTAGTGCTAGGGTCATGTTAGTCGTTCCTCTACCTTAGCAACGGCGGGATTGTACTGGTTCCCCATAAGCGTCTTTCAGACGCAGTACGAGTGAAAGTATCGAAAGGGAACGTACTCGGTTACTTTCGTAACCTCGGTTCCCTGAGATACGGGAACGAGTACTGCGTTGCTGGCCGTGCTAGGTAGCTGCACGACTCAGTCGTCGCTTCAGTCGAAGTACCTGAGTTCCCTATGGCGAAATGCTCGCTTATATAGCCAGATGCTCCGCCCCTTTTGGCGCGATCGGGCGCGAATCATCGCCATAGGTTTGTGCATCTCCGCTGCCGAGCCATTGGTTCGTTTCTTTAACACTGCACGAACCAATGGCTGTGCAGTTACACTGCGTTATTGAAATGCTTCAGTCTCAGGAGAAAAGGAGCTTTTCCCATAAGCGTCTTTCAGACGCAGTACTCGTTCCCGTATCTCAGGGAACCGAGGTTACGAAAGTAACCGAGTACGTTTATTCAAGTGCGCTGTCTCTTTTATCTGGGGCAAGAACGATGCTTCTTTTGCGAATGAATAACTCTTTTGAGACGATTCTGAAATCCTGCAAAAAATCCTGCAAAATGGTCTGAATCCGGTCTGATGCTAATTCTGGAAATTCTACTGTTGGCCTGAAATGAGGATCTTTGGGCGATTCCACAGGTATTTAAGTAATAGTTTATAGTAGTGGTAAGCTAGATCGTCTGTCACGTGAAATGTGTAAAATGTGTAAAATGTGTTTCTTTATGCCATTTATTCCTAGTTTGAATAATGTTTTGTCTTGATTGTCTAATCTGTGTAATGGAATTCATAAACAGTTCACCCTTTTTCCCTTTATTAGGTCTAATCAACATTATTAATCATTATTACAATATATATCTAAAGTAACTAGAAACTCGCTACTTAAGTATGGATTTTTAATTGGATGCTTTTTTACTCATACTCAAGTAACTATTAGGATGGTTACTTTTATTTGAGTAATTATAAGTACTTGTTTGTACTCTGTACTCTGTTTGTGACATTATTTAACACCCAAAAAGCCATCGTAAAGCAGGTGGTAATTGGCATGTTAATTTCCAACCTATTTTGAGTTAAAGCATGAAATATTATAGTGTTTTAGAAATAGTTGGGTTAAATACAACTGCCCAGAAAACTGGGTCAAAACGCTGAACGCTGGGTTTGTTTTTAACCCAACATTTTTAGAATGTAGATAAAAGTCCTTTTAATTCAGTTTGATTCACTAATGAATCATTCACATTGATCTGTAAACTGGTTTGACTAATTCATTTAAAACAACAGATTCAAAAGAACAGTTAGCTAACAAATAAGAGAAAAGCAAGACTCGCAAGCTAGATTTATTTAACACAAAAGAAACACTTAATAAATATAATTATGAATATTTTAGAAAAGGAATTTGCCATGAAAACACTTTTTAATTGAATGTATTTTATTTTTTCTTAGCACTAAAGTTTACATAGTTGATTATGATAAGGTGGCAAAAAAGAGACCAAATATGTCTAAAAATGATTCAGTATGAATCAATTCTACAATAAAGAACCATTGCTTCTATAAAACAGATTTTGTATTCACAGCTTTTCCATGACCGTAGGATGACTCTAGATGACTCTGAAACACCTTTTTAAAAGTGAAAGAGAATAAGCAAGCCAAACCAAGGATTAGAACACCTGGCTGAAAGGTGTAAGAGACAGCAGCAACGACCCTGATCTTAACCTACTGGCACTCTTGGTCAAGGGGAACCATCTGTGGACAGAAGGCCGGTGGAAGGCCGAAGGAAAGCCAGACTCAGATCGCGGATCAGTCCCCTTCCTCCGCCTCTGCAGCTCAGATCAGCAGTGGAACCAGAACTGAGAGGACTCCTCTATCCATCATAATGACACTGGCAATGCTCACAAATCTCTAACAACAACACTGCAGCCTTGCCCCCGGCATTGCCCAGCTCCACATAAAATTCACACATACTGTTCACACACTACACATATACTACCTTCAATAAGCACACATATACTCTGAATAAATGCTTTTGGTATCCATACCTATTGAATTGCACAGAACCATTGGATTTTTACACATTATAAATGTTTGATTGTGCTAGGTTGCAGGGTTGGGGTCAATTCAGGAATGAACTCAACAATCCCAATTCAAAGAAGGAAATGGAATTCAACAACAATTACAGGAAACAGAGTTGGAATTGAATTGGAATTACAGGAAGTGGAATTCAATTTTTTAGCATTTATTTGTGATTGCATTTAGAGACATATATTTGAACTTTATGATGCTTTACAATAACAAAATACCAAGTAATGTATGAAATAGAGTTGATCAAATGCAAGTAAATAAAAAAGAGAACTGTACATTATGAATTAATAATTAAATGACAGTGGTGATAAGCTTCTGGATGTACTATACATTCAATATATGATTACCACATAACATATGTATAAACTCACACAAAAAATGAGTCATGTTCATTCATGTATTTCATTCACTTTTTATTGCATCGAATTATCATAATTTCCTGAAATTTGGCATGTGAAATGATCATGCTTAACATACTAAACATACAGTACTTTGTATTTCTTTTATATGTTTGTTGTTTATGTGATTTACAATATTTAATGTACTATAAACTATTAAGCAAATCAAGTCAAATTATTTTATTTAGCAACTCAAGTGGAATTTAGTGGAATTTATTTGATTTCAATTCTGTTTCCTGACATTCCAATTCAATTCCGATTCCATTTCCTGTCAGCTGCATGCAATTCCAATTCCAATTCCATTCCAGGAAGTGAATTGGAGTTTACCATTCATTCTCAATTCAATTCATGAATGGCCCCAACCCTGCTAGGTTGAGTGTATTTAAACTTTTATATTATAATGTTTTAATTATTAACAATACATGCAATAATTATGATGTATTATTGAAGCACAGTTTACCAAATTTAACTTCCATTCCATCCCAACAAGCTCAGGAAATGCAAAAAAAAAAAAATTGGAATGCACACACAAAATCAGCTAGCCTTCCCATAACATTATGCAAATTTGTGTCCCCAAGTTGTTGGTTTTGTAGAAACACTGGAGGGCTGGCTAACAGTTTGTGAGTCTCTCTTGGCACAAGCATACACAGAAGCACACTTATTATTCAGAGAAGAGTGAGTTATATTGATTCAAGGTCTTGAGTCCAAATAGAGAGACAGAAAGTGTGCAACTATGAGAGTGTGTGGGCACTAAAGTTAATAAAATTAGTCAGACTAGCATTCAGTCCATCTTCTTTCCTTTAGTAGCAACAGTTGTACTACTAAAGTCGCTAGCTACATGTATTTCTAGTCATCATGAAGCTATAACAGTACTGTGGGAAAATTAATTGTTGTGCAGGTGGTGAAGGCACCCTGCTATCTCTGACAAAAGCAGCTATTTGATTGCTTTCAAGGATTTTTTGTCAGCTGTTATTCAAAATAATTTACCTGCTGAACTAATTTGAGGCTGAATCTGTCTAAAGATTAAGAACAGGTACACTTCCAGGTCTAAGAGGTGGTCCTAGTAAGTAGGGCTGCACGATAAATCAAAATGAAATCGCAATCGTGATTAGGCAGAAGCAGTGATTGTAATGCATATATTTTTTTTTAAAGAGAAGCACGGTTCTGTGATCAGTGGTATATCTTCACCCTAAGGCCAGAGGGCGCTCTCCAAATATGCTGCGAAGAATAAACAAAATATTTAATTGCTTTCATTGATTCAACGTGACTAATAAACACATGACTGTGACAATATATGGTTTGTCTGAGTACCTATTATTATAATTTTCATTATAATAAAGTATGTCTATAATGCAATGACTTTATCACTTTATCTGCTTAAAATATTATGAAATATGTTGTGTGCCTTATTCTGTGTAAGACGCCACATCATCTTACAAAAGGATTTATTTCAAACACTCGACTGATATTATGAACTGAATTTGGAGTAAAATGTGATGTTTTATTAACAAGTTTTGGGAGGAGCTTGCACAGATAATTAACACGGCCAATTCACCCTTAGCGATCACTCTCCCTATCCAATCAACACAAGAAAAATCCCTATAAATATCACAACATTCCTACCTTCATCATCTCTTGTCTTGTTAACACTATGGCCCATCCAACCACCGTGAACATGTCCGAGATCGACCTCTATCCAGAGGATAACGCCTTCGAAGAGGCACCAGTTCCCGCAACTCAAGCCACCACCGCCCCGCAGGATCCTCCAACTGAGCCCGCGGCTGCACCACGGGGCCGCAGGCCTTCTCGCGCCGCCGCCGCTCATACCCGTCGACGCCAAGCCACGTCGTCACCGGCACCCTCCAGGCGTCCACCACCTTCCCCGGCATCTTCCTACGCCTCAGCTCTCTCTTCCGCCCCAGCCACAGGGAAATGGACCGTGGTAGGACTGCGGCAAGCGCTCGTTAGCGCCGGCGTCACCTTCCCGCGCTGAGCTACCAAAGCGGATCTCCTCGATCTGCACGCTTCGCTCCGATTGGGCGAATCCTCCAGCCTTACCCCTCCATCCAAGGCGGACAGAACGAGCGGGCTCCGCTCTACTCCGCTCGGCCAGATCAATCCGCCAGTCCCGCAGGGACGGGTTCCCGGCCAGGGCGCGCCAGCAGATCGTCAGCGAGTCTAGGCCGTGCCCCAGTCGCCGAGGCCGCCAGCCCCCGCCCCCTTCTGCGTTCAGCCGAACGCCAGCACGCCGCTCACGGCCCCAATCACAACTCCATGGCTTCTTCAAGCCACCGCGTGCTACAGCCTGAGCCTCACCAGACTCCCCTTTCCTTCCCATGGCCGGCAGCGCCGCCATCCCACTCCAGCGCAAGTATCCCTCCACAAACGGCACAAGCCCCAGAGCCCGCCATTCCTCCCCTCCTCCCTCCTTCGTCCTTTACAGGGTTTACGTCTAGCGCGTGCGTGCCGCCGCTAATGACGCAAGCCTCAATGCCCGCTATTCCCCCCCTCCTCCCCTCTTTGTCATTAGTCCCAGGAATCGCCCCAAGCGTGAGCATGCCTCCGCAAACAATAACAACAGCCACTTTTCCTCCCGTCCAAGCCCGCTTTCCTTTCTCGCTAGCCTCAGCGACACCCCTGCCTGTTCCCCCAAATGCCTTAGCCCTGGAACCACCCCCAGTGCCCATTTCCATCAGAAACCAGATCCTATCAGAAATTCAGATCCTTGGCACCGGAGGCGGACCCACTCCCGACCCCAGTACCTCCCTATTCAGAGCTGATATTCCCATAAACCTCCCCCTGAGACCCCTCCTCGAAGCTTCCCTCAATTCCATTCTCCAAGCCGTTTCCCCCAGAACCCTCCAGTCCTACCTAACAGCATGGAAATGTTTCAAAACATTTCACGCGGCTTACAAGCTAGCGTTTCCCGACTTCTCCCTGCTAGCTATTACCTCCTTCATCTCCTATCTCAACGCCATCAAAAACCTCCAAGTCAGCTCCATTAAAGGATACCTTAGCGGGATCCAATTTTTTCATAAACTTCTATACGGCTCACCTTTGACCCAAATTACCAATTCCCAGACAGCCCTATTCATTAAAGGTATACAAAAAACCCACCCCACCCGCCCAGACACCCGCCAACCTATAACGCTGAAAATATTATCCAAGTATTATCCAAAGCCTTCTTCCCACACTGCAGCAGCAGCATTCGTTCCCGCCGGAGCCTCTATTTATAACCTTTCTCTGCCGCAGCAGAGCCCGCTTCTGCAGAAGCCTCTAGCCCTCTTCCCCGCACCGCAGTGCCAGCTCCCGCAGGAGCCCCTAGCCTTCTTCCCACACTGCAGCAGCAGCGTCGCTCCAGCCGGAGCCTCTATTTATAACCTTTCTCTGCCGCAGCAGAGCCCGCTTCCGCAGAAGCCTCTAGCCCTCTTCCCCGCACCGCAGGAGCCTCTAGCCTTCTTCCCACACTGCAGCAGCAGCATTCGCTCCCGCCGGAGCCTCTATTTATAACCTTTCTCTGCCGCAGCAGAGCCCGCTTCTGCAGAAGCCTCTAGCCCTCTTCCCCGCACCGCAGTGCCAGCTCCCACAGGAGCCCCTAGCCTTCTTCTCAAACTGCAGCAGCAGCGTCGCTCCAGCCGGAGCCTCTATTTATAACCTTTCTCTGCCGCAGCAGAGCCCGCTTCCGCATAAGCCTCTAGCCCTCTTCCCCGCACCGCAGTGCCAGCTCCCGCAGGAGCCCCTAGCCTTCTTCCCACACTGCAGCAGCAGTGTTCACTCCCGCTGGAGCCTCTATTTACAACCTTTCTCTGCCGCAGCAGAGCCTGCTTCCGCAGAAGCCTCTAGCTCTCTTTCCCGCACCGCAGTGCCAGCTCCCGCAGGAGCCTCTAGCCTTCTTCCCACACCGCAGCAGCAGCATTCGCTCCCGCTGGAGCCCCTATTTATAACCCCCCACTACCGCAGCAGAGGCCGTTGCTGCAGAAGCCTCTAGTCTTCTTCCCCGTATTTCAGCAGCAGCTTCAGCTCCCGCAGGAGCCTCATCCTCCTTTTTGTAGTTCCCCACTGCCGCAGCAGTCCCCTCCTCCATAGGAGTTTTTTCCTATTTTTTCCCCAACAGTGCCCGCAGGAGCTCCTCCCTTATCTCCATCCGTGCATCAACGCCCACTACGAACGTCCAGCATCCCTTAAGTCCAAGCTTTTTGGGGGGCTATTTGGCTGCTGTCCTGCGATTAATTACTAGCCCTTTGGGGAGCGCTTATAGGGTTCGGGCCAGTGCTGAGCTCGGACCCCTCCCCCTGGGCGGGGGAGAGCCCCGGGCTCGGGAATGACTACCGAGCTCGAGGCCCTCTCCCGGACAGCACGCCAAATACGCACAACCTTTCGTTCAGTTTATTATCCGTAAGAGGGAACTCGTGAAGTGATGTTTTATTAACAAGTTTCGGGAGGAGCTCGCACAGATAATTAACACGGCCAATTCACCCTTAGCGATCACTCTCCCTATCCAATCAACACAGGAAAAATCCCTATAAATATCACAACATTCCTACCTTCATCATCTCTTGTCTTGTTAACGCCCCTCCTCCACCACGTCTCCTCACCTTCAGCCCTTAAGGGGGAGCGCTTATAGGGTTCAGGCCAGTGCTGAGCTCGGATCCCTCCCCCTGGGCGGGGGAGAGTCCCGGGCTCGGGAATGACTACCGAGCTCGAGGCCCTCTCCCGGACAGCACGCCAAATACGCACAACCTTTCGTTCAGTTTATTATCCGTAAGAGGGAACTCGTGAAACGTTATTAAATGTGGTATTTTCACGTGCTTTCAGATGTAGCATCATTTACTACACAGAGCTATGCAAACAGCTGTCATAATCACAGAACCATTCCTTTATTGTGCGATTAAATCATCTGCGATAATGAACATGATATAGTGTAGCTTGCCAGTAAACTACAGCTCTGTGTAGTAAACGACACTACATCTGAAAGCATGTAAAAATACCACATTTAATCAAATGATTTACTCCAAACTTACTTGCTGCTACTGAAAGCAGGTGCTGGCGATTTACTACTGATTACACAACCGGCTTTACTGACAAAATGCGCAAGACAATCGCCTCCGTGCAGCCATATTAATAACTGCCAATTGTCACATCAAGGGCCGTCATTAATGAATATTTTGGTAATCGAGTAATCGGTCAATTATTTAAATGATTAATCGAGTAATAAGATAAATAAACATATTTTTTGTGATAAAAATAGACCTAAGCTAACAATAGCCTTTAAAATTACTAAAAAATGTAGCCCAACTGTGTAGTGATCCATGGAACACAGCTTACACACAAAAAAAAAAAGCAAGCAGCTTCTGATGGTCAAAGCAACAACTTTGTATGACCAACTGGATCTGTTGTGAAATCTGTGCTGGAATATCGTTTGCCCTCACATAGAATTCAAAATTGTGTGGATTTCTATTGAAATTACTGGAATTCACCCACAAAAAATTGCCAAACAGTGATAAATGTGACCGCATCTTAACAATAGAAGTGGCTGATGGATGGTAGCCAGAGTAGGTCAAACTCATGATTCAAATGCCCACACTTCTCAGATTCAAGTAGTGCTACAGTAAAGCTAAATGTATCTAATGCTTGATAAAGTAGTTAATTACACAGCACTGAAGCTACAAAACAATGACTCATTGGAAATGAATCATCCAAATGAAACGATTCACTAAAATGACTCACACTTCAGAACACTACATTTGAAGGAGAACATTCTAGGAGAAAGTGTTTGATTATTAACACAACTGGTTGTACTGCAGAATATATACATGGCAAACACACTGTGACATAAAAAATATCTATATTTTGTCAAGCCAAGACTATTTGTATAGTGCTTTCACAAAATAAACGGTTTCAAAGCAGCTGTAGCTTTACAGAAAATCATGATGGTAATGTTTATAATACCTAAATAGTCTTAATAGTCACATTTAGCAGATTGCAGCTGGGTGATAATGGTTTACATTTGAAATGGTATAAACAACAACACAATTGAGATTTGCTATATAGCGCAGTTTGCCAGTTTGCTTTATATGAGTATACTGTATATATACGGATAAATATAAGCTAGTTTGTAGTTTGCAATGAAGTAAACTATTTGGCTAAGAGTGTATTGCTAGTCAAAGCTATACTATTTGTGACCCTGGACCACATAAGGGTCAATTTTTAGAAACTGAGATTTTAAATAATCTGAAAGCTGAATAAACAAGCTTTCCACTGATGTCCATTGATTTGTTAGGATAGGGCAATATTTGGCTGAGATACAACTGTTTGAAAATCTGGAATCTGAGGGTGCAAAAAAAAAAAATTGAGAAAAAGTTGTATTATATTTATGGTAGGAATTTTAGAAAATATCTTAATGGAACATGATCAATAAAAATCAATCATTTTGACCCATACAATGTATTGTTGACTATTGCTACAAATATACCAGTGCTACTTATGACTGGTTTTGTGGTCCAGGGTCACATTTTGGGTAATAGATACTATTATACTACTAGAGATGTAGTAATGCTAGCAGCTATGATAGTTAGGGCGTAAAATCAACTATTAAAAAAAATAATTAGTTGCAGCCCTTATGCTTTTTCTTTACACCTCTACACTGCTTAGAACATACACTGGCATCACAATTAGCAAAGAAGTATTTTAAGAATTCAGAGAAACACACCCAGATGAATTCAAGGTAATAGAGTCTAATGATGTCTTTCATGCTTCATATAACCTCTGTTATTTCACCTTGTATTCATTACCCATTCCATATGTCAATGATGTAACAGACAGTGCGCTTGAATGCCAGCTGGGAAGAAAAAAAAAACTGCAGCATAGTCAAATTTCAAAGAAAGACTCAATATTCCCCTCAGACCAACATGAGAAGTACAGCTCAAAGAATTCTGAGAAACATCAGAAAATCAACACAAAAAGCCACAGCTCAAACATTGACCCAAACTGGCTTCTCTGCATGCAATTCAGCAAACCAGCAGCAGTCTACTGTATTTCTGATGACAAACAGCAGGAGTTTACAACCTTTACAGAACCCAGGGTTCACCAAACCAGTCACTCAGCCAATTCAAGGACAACAAGTTTATAAAAATAAAAAAAGACAAAGAAAGCTGGAATTTTATAAGTCACACAAACCGCAAGATGGAAGAAAAGATCTCTTACTAATTTAACAATTACCCATTTTATTTATTGCTCTGAGGCAGAAATAGACTTTCATATTTAAGATTTATGCAGTAATGCCAGCGAGAGAAAATCAAAATAAGAAATGCATTCATATTTGTGAGATACAAAGCCACATTTGTGCCATAAAAACTTACACTGTGAGATTAAAAAAAAACCTAAATCACAAAAATAAGTCCCACTGTGAGATAAATACGCAATTTATTATAGCTATTAGATGACAATTGTGACTTAAATTAACAACTGCAAAACATAAAGTCACATTGTCTGAAATAAAGAAGTAATTGTGAGATATGAAGTCACACAGGGGGAAATAAGTCGCAATTCTGAGACAAAAAAAGTTATTAGAAGTTAGAAATGGCAGGAAACTTCATATATCTTCTCCACAGACCCCCTAAAGTACCTTGTTGAAAACTCTGGCCAAATAGAAAGGCTATAAACTAAAACCATTGAGAATGGCAGAGCTTATGAGCTGTCAGATATTGCGATCAACTCCAGCCTACAAATGCCTCTGTACTTGCCAGTTTGTTTCTATTAATTCCTTCAATTTAGACAAGTCAAATTTGACATTTACTAAATATATGTGTGCAATTTATACACATGTAGAAAACATTCAACATTCGCCACTTATGTGGAACAGGGACCTCCAGGAATGCACAACGCACAAGACGCTTTATAAAGAGAGAGAGACTTTAAAAAAAAAAAAAAAAACACTTAATGGATGTAATCAAACAGTGATTACATCAACATTAACTCTAGCACTGTAGATAATGCAGCATGGCGATCTGGCTTCTTCTGCCTGCAAGCTGATGTTTCAGTCTACTGGAAACTAGATCAACATCACACACATACAATCACACCAATTAGCCTCTATTAGCTACAACACTAGCATAAAAAGAAGATATGCTGTAACAGTGTGTGGATTTCATCCGCTTTCGCCAACCAAATCTCAAGGCTGCGGCACACGGAGGAGCATGAAGTTCCATGTTCGCATGGGCTTTGAGCAGAAGGATTGTCTCTGATCCAGAGATGAGCTAGAAATAATGGAGACAATTAAATAATTAGTCCAATTAAGCCTTCAGATAACACGCCTGAAATTAAATCATTTGCACACCAAGGTATGGTGACAGCTCACAGAAACAAACTTCGTCTGTGGTGGGTTCATCTCCCATCTAAACAAAAAGATTTAATTGCGGTTTAACATTTGCAGATTATGGTAGAAAATGTAGCGCCCACAGATCTCTGATGAAGTGCCTGCAGAATGTAAAGTTGGCTGTCTTTCACAAAACAAGTGGATTTTGAAAGATTTCAAAAGATATTGTTTAAACAAGAGGCAAAATGTGTATCTTTTTAGCTGAAGTATTCAATTACTAACAAGACAAATGGTATAATTTAGTATAAGGCGCACTTAGTCGTTTTGAATTGTGTTGTGACAACAAAAAGCAACATCAATAGGCCATATTGGTAGACTGAATGCAAATAATGCCACTGAACCGAGCAAAAATGGCCTATTTTGCTAATTACTGCCATGTTTTGGGCTGTACTACAGTAATACAGTAATACAGACTTTCAAAAGTTATAACAAATCAAGGAGAAGAGTGCAAAAAACTGTCCGAGGAACAAAAGGCAATTGTGGTTGACCAAACTAAACCAGGATTTCCAGGGTCAGAATCTTAACGACATTTGTGCTCTTATCATTTCCAGTCAGGTAGGTGAAATATTAGGCTAATATATTTAATAATACTGCTTATATGTATCTTTATCACCTATTAACTTTAGTTTGTCAAAATAGTGCACCCTTCCCTGCTTACTAAGTCCTTCTCTATATTATATAACAACTTCCACATGTTTTTCCATGGCTTAGCCAGCATAAATTAGCAGAACAACGTATTCAGTAGTACATTAGTACATTAATCCATACTGTTGTTTACATCTAAGCATCGCCAGTATGGCCGCATATCCGGGTAACTGACCAAATCGTAAGTGCAAACTCTCTATAGAATATTAAGGTACAGTAGGCCACCATGAGATGACCCACACCATGTAAAACTAAAAAGATACTTTTATTAGGTGATAGCTATGAAGATATGATTGGAGCCCTGACATTACTTTAATCATATTTCTCAATGGTTTAATCATTTTTTTTTTTAACATTTTCTTTTAGTATCTTAATCATATTTTTACAAAAAATAACTCATTACGTTTTTTTTTTTTTTTTTTCAAACCTATTCCACAGATTTCAGCAGATTTATTCTTACTAAAAATATCAAAAAGTGTGCAGCATCCTTGTGGGTCTAATTATCACATCCACCTTATTTTTAACATAAGAGCAGGTTAAGCCATTTGTAACTTCAATGTGAAAGGCTTCCAGGTGTCATTTGCTTCTAGTTATTTTTAGCTGTACAAAAAAGCTTGTTATGCTGCTTAATACTGTCAACTGCTATTCTTATAATGTTATATTAAAGGGATAGTTCATTCAAAAATGAAAATCCTGTCATTAATTACTCACCCTCATGTCGCTCCAAACTCGTATGAGCTTTATTTATCTTCAGAACACAAATTAAGATATTTTTGATCAAATCTGAGCTTTCTGACCCTTTCTGGGTTTGGAACAACATTATTTAGAACAGAATTTTCCTTTTTGGGTGAACTATCCCTTTAATTTATTGTCATAATTATAAACACACTAGTTTGTAGCACAAATAGTTTACTGCACTTTGTTTTTTTCTGGTTATTTACCTATAGGAGCTAATAAAGTCTTGCACATTTACAGAAAATAGCTCGCATACTTCTGCATTTCAAAATAAGGCAGATTATTACATTACATATTAGTTAGACGCATATGCCTGAGTGCTCCAATTTTCTGTAATTTTAAATAACTGTGCAGGGTGCTATATATCCGCTATTCCAGAGTGGCCTAATTATGGAAAAAAGATCCCAGTATACACCTAAAAATACTGTCAACATCTTTCAGGAGAAGAACTCTCCATGCTTGAAATTGGCTGGTGTCAGTGATGTCAGCTTTGAGGAGAAGGCCGTTTAATGTGCAGTCTTTGCAGGCGCAGGAGAAGGAGAAGGCTGCATCTCTGGCACATTGGCAGTGTCCTCCTGTCTGGCACAGCCAATCAGCATGCTGACTCAAGGGAGGATAAAACTCAGTGTGGCTTTAGCTGAGAGGCACTAGAGCGAGCCAGGAAAAGCCCAGCTGAAGCATGCGCACATACATGTCCTCTCATTCTCACTTGCCTCTTCTAGTCGCTTCTTTTTCAGTGTCAATAACACACTTTCTGATTGTCTATTTCTCTCGAATAGAAACAAATGCAGAATGTTCCTATATGCGACAATTTGCTAATGAAGTCTATCAATGGCATTGATCGACTACATGGGTCTGATAAGCTGTCAGTCGGGGCAGTTTTTGAAAAGCACCCCGGGGGCCAGAGGGGAAGTTGACCTGAATAATAGCAATACATAAATAAATACTTTTTTTTAATTCATCAACAAGGCCCATGAACTGTCTTCTACCTCTTTAGAGGGTTTGCACTTACATTTCGATTTGGTTAGTTACCTGGATGCGCAGCCATATTGGCAATACTCTGATGTAAACAAAAGGCATGGATTGCACGATTGATTTACTACTGAATACTTTGTTCTGCTAGTTTATTCAATCTAAACTATGGAAAAAATTGCGGAAGCTGCTAAATCTTATAGAGAAGGACTTAGTGAGCAAGAAAGGGCGTAATAATTTGACAAACTAAAGTTAATAGGTGGTAAAGATGCATACGTAGGAACAACACAAAAGTTGTAAAGATTCTTGCCCTGGAAATCCTGGTTCAGTTTGGCAAACCACAAACACCTTTTTTTCCTCAGACAGTTTTTTCGCTCTTTTCCTTGACTTTTTTTAATAACTTTACAACTCCAAATGTTTTTCCTGGTCGGACCGATTAGTACAGCCCAAAACATGACATTAATTGACCATTTTTAGCAGCAATAATCAGCAAAATATGCAAATTTTGTTCGGTTCAGTGGCATTGTTTACATTCAGTGCCGTAAATATGTCCAATTGTTGACACCAGTATGGCCGATTGATGATTGGATAACCACCCACAAACCTGACACTTAATGTGACACAAATCTACAACAAAAGTGACAGATTTTCCATATACTGTATATATACAATTTTAAATGCGGTCAGCTGGCATGAACAAATCTCCACAAACATCCACTAGCAATAAATCTATTCCGTTCGTTTCTGTCGCAACCAGCCACGACAAGTCGGCAAAACATTTTGTCAAACAATTGATTCTATTTCTTTCACCATACTTGAGCTACCAAAATCATGCTACATCACTGTATAGTTGTGATTTTAAACATGTCAATAAACAAGAAGTTCATATCAAGTAACTTACATTTTAGATGCAATAAGTCTAGTTACTTTGTCCATATTTGATCCGCCAACGAATAATCCAAACAACCACAGAATCCACCTGTGTCTCTGAGCCTCTGAGTGAATCAGTGTTACTTTAACAAATCGATTGAATAAATGATTCAGTGACTTATTCATAAAGAATGATTCACTTATCTGTTTCAGTCCTGAATTACTCAGTAGCTACATTTACATGGACACTTTTTGCTTCCATCAGAATTAATTCATTCTGATTGATGAATCCGAACGTAGTGTTTACATGAATGCTAAATAAAGTAATTGGGTCGATATGCGTGTTTATATGTCACAAGCTTCTGATCGAATTCAATCTTTTGAGAGTGAAAACATTATCATTAATGACACTTTATTCACCAGAAAAGACAGCTTGCTCTGTGCGTCACACGTCATTACGCTATTTTTACATTACTGCACATGCGCAGTACTTTCCAGTACTTTTTGTTTTCAATTCGAAATGTTTACATGTCCTCTCGCTCGGATTACAAAAGGAATAAACCACCCCTTACAATCCGATCAAAGTTTTAATCTGATCTAGACAATTTAATTCCTCTAGTCCTATTACGATTGGATTATTAGTGTCAATGTAAAATGCAGCTAGTGTTCATGAACAAATCAGATTGATTCAATTAATCATTTTTTTTTCCTGAATGAATCAGTGGTTTGAACAAATCGTTTCAGTGACTCATTTCTGAATGAATCCGTTTCTTTGAACAAATTAGTTGAACGAATGATTCAAACTTACTCATAACACATGCTAATATTGGAACTATATAATAGTACATTATTGCGATAAATGTACATTATAGTTACAATACTTGTGTGGCAATAATAAAAAAAGGTTTGATAGAATTAATGTTTTATTTCTGAAGGATTCAGGGATGTTAAGTGAATCAGTTTAGTGAGTCAGTGAGTCGTTCATAATACAGTTATTTGTTGCCATCTACTGGTGTAACAATAAATCTTTCAGAAGAGTCCCTGAAATCCCCATTACTACTACACAGACAAAGACAATTGATTCAGTTCCAAGTGCTGTACTAAATATCAGAGCTCTCGAATCGCTGCTCAACCAATCCAATTCGAGGACCAGATTTTAACCTTGCAAAATAAACACCAAGACGTTTAGATTCTACTGACAAAAATGATTTGTCACTAGACTTATTCAACATTAAGTAGCACACGTTTAGAGGTGTAACCTCCCCACCCAGTATCAACAGGACCAAACAGTGCAGCCAAGGGGAGTCAGTGATTACTATTTTATCACAAACACTTATCCTGATTGGAGGCAGTTCCAAGCACTTTAAAGTTACTTTCCCTTTTGTAATTAGAGGCTAATAATTGAAATATAAAATGAGCTCTCCAAATCAAATCAAGCTGAAAGTGAAACACTTTGCTTGTGATCCAAAACGAGCCCATGGTTACCCAATCAAACTAAGCAGCTTAATTGATTTTAATGGAGCAGGCTGTAAATGAAACAGCTAGCAGCTGGTCAGGAAGAAGCTTGGCTTACCTTGCCGGACATCCCTTGGTGCTATAGCGATGCCGTTCTTTGAATGCAACTGTGTGACACAACAGTCGTCGGGTGGGGATTGCAACACGCTCGCGCTGGGGTCTAAAGAGTGGTTGTGGGGCACAGTAGGCAGCAGAGAGACCGGAGGAGCCGTGTTGGGACACACGCATCCCGTCTGGGTGATACTGCAGCTCTCCGTTTCCCATCCTGAGCCGACGTGCAAGCACTCCTCAAACCATCTGCACAGGACTCCACAAGTAAACTGACTTGAATTCTCATTATTTATGAGCAGAACCTCTACGAGCCGGAAGTCCAGAGTTTCCGCCGACAAGGGGGCTTGGCCCTCGGACGTCCCATCTCCGCTGTCGCCATCTTTGTTGGGATGAGTGGTCAGGCACAACTGCACAAAGTTCTTATCGAACTGCAGGAAGGTATGGGGTCCTGGGACCTTGCAAAGCTCGACGGCTTCTGCGTCCGAGGGGAAGCTGGGCTGGTCTGGGGGGCCACAGGTCTGGTTTGAGAGGTAATGGTCCAGGGGCAGCACCAGCGGGGAAAAAGCTAAACAGGCGCCAGCATGACGATTGAAGCGGAAATAGAGTGAGTACTTGGTGGGGTCAGGGTTCTCCACAGTCCAGGAGCATCCGGATGCCAGAGCCGACGGCCTGGGAAAGAGGTCCCTGAGCGAGAAGGAGCCGTATAAGACCCCAGCCACCAGAGAGGAGCAGGGGACAGCCTGACCCAGCGGCTCCACAGCCCAGGCCAGTGCAAAGAGGGATGACAGCACAGACAGACAGAGATGACCAGCAGTGTTCATCCTATGTCATTTGTCCTGCAGGGGGAAGAAAAAAATATAAATGAGTGATCCAAACACTATCTCAGGGAGGTCAAACAACTAATTAATTAATCTGTCAAATATTTCTTTGATTAATCAGATCATATCTTGCTCATTTTTCTTCTTCAAAGAAGTTGCATATTGCAATACAAAATGGTTTAAACTATAATAGTAACAATGTAAAGTGATAAAAATGCGAAACCTTTCAGTTTGATAGCAGCTGAATAGTTTAAATAACCAAAATAGAACAAGACAGATTTACTAAATATACTAAATACTAGATTTACTAAATATCTTCATGGAACATGATCTTTACTTAATATCCTAATGATTTTTGGCATAAAAGAAAAATTTGTCATTTTGACAATTTACAAATTACCCATGCTACTTAAGACTGGTGGTCCAGGGTCACATAAAAATAGAAATATAGCATCTTGTTTACATCAAGTGCAAATATCATTACATGTTATTCACACAAAGTATAAAAAGCATAAAGTGCTAAATGTGCTAAAATGTAAATAGCTGAGCAATGAAAGTTGGTTTAAGCAGAGATACCCTTTGCCTTAACATATGTTCTCATGAAAAGTTTTTATTCCAAATAAAAGTTCTGTTTGATTGATGCATGTTTAAAAATGCAGCCATACGGACCTCCAAATACATGCACGTAAACACATACTTTGCATATCAAAGTTCACGTTTCAGCTTTTAAACCTATGAGTTTGCATAGTGAAATAACAAATGTGGCTCAAAGTGTCACAGATTGACCTCTTGGCCTCTTTCAAAAAACACAAACCAAAAAGCTGTATGGTTTTTGAGTGCTGTGGGGTCCATAGTAATTTTGCCTGATCAAATGGAAGACTGCAATTAAAACACTGATGTTAGAACAGACTGCTTGAATTGTAAGCACAAAATAGCAAGACACAAATTGTGCCCAAAAAAATCTAAAATGCTTTTAGCATAACAAGCACTTATCAAAATATGACCACGCCTGCATAAACAATCATATGCTACACATATGAAATTATGTTCATGACAGCTCGTATTGATTTTCTTCATCACTAATGAATATTCTCCAAGTACAACATAAAGACACAACAAATCAATTTTAAAATCCATCGCTGATCATTTTTATTTATTATCAATTTGTCATCCCAGCCCTAAATACCTGGTTTATCGTGACAACTCTCAGAAGATTTTAGCAGTGTAATGGATATGACAATGTTAATGTATTTGGTCATGGTGAAATAGGCTTGCTTATGCTGCTGAATTGCTGCTGCTTTTGGTTATTGCTGTTGTTGTAGATTATTAACGCTGCTGCTGCAAAAGCAAGTACAGGAACTTGCTACTGTTAATACATATGGATATATGTGAGTGTTTAAGACATACTATTGCTGTACAAATAGCATATAAAATAACCTGTAGCAGATCTATACAGGTGGAGCTGGGGAGTTGGAGGGTTTCAGAGGAACTCTAAAAGCACGCCGCAAAATGCTCTAGTGATCGCTGATCAGCCATATAAATGTAAAGCAGTAAGCTCATTGGCTGCTTATGTAATATGAACCAATCAGCTTGTGCCAAGTAGTTTAACCCCTTAGAATTCCTGTCAAACTTAACTCAATGCAAAACGTTCTACGGGTGAAACCTAAGGGGTTAACACTGCAAATATCATCAGTTTGCATTAACAACCCATCAGAGTACATTAGAGTCAGAGTCTATAGAGTTTTATGATAGAACTTGGCATTTAACTAAAACCCTTACTTGAAACATTTTCTTGCTTTAACCTTTAAATGCATGAATGTTTCGCCAATCATTATTACATATTCAGGTCTTTAGCGACCCAGACCTGTATATCCAGCACGGATGGATCTCTAACTTCTGCAATAGCAAAAAACTCCCTTGATATTTTCGGAACAATTACAGAAGAATAAAATAAAGCATATTTCGTTACCTTTTTGCATCTGGCTCATATTCGCGATCTCAAACATATTCTCAAACCTATCGTTTTCAATAACTTCAAATTCAATATTTTGATTGCTGGCAGTTTATTCACCACATCCATCATCAAATAACAATGACATTTGTATTTTATTGCATACAGTAATTGCTCTGCAGGAAAGCCATTCAAACCAGTTCAGTTTTTGCTGATGATATTCTTTTGTTTTATGCCTGTGATAATTATGAGTGAAACATCACATCATTATTGTCCATCAAAGTCGAGGAATAAAGGTGAATTGCACGTATTAAGTTATCAGATATTTACATATTTTTGTTCACAAAAAATATACTTACACTGTTATACACCTCAGGTCTCTAGCGATCCTATACATTTTTTTACAAAAAAATAAAATAAAAATAAAAATGCAGAAAACAGATATTCTTTTATTATTTTTTCTTGTTATATTGTTGAGAATAGTAAGAAAGTTGATGTCAAACTTAAAACTCAAAATCTCAGGTTGCTAAAACCCGAGGTATGCATTAAAGGGTTAAATAGTTGTTAACTGAAATAAAATAGACAACATTCTCATTTACATTCTTCATATATTAAAACAATGAAAACTGAAATTGACAAAAACGATGACAAAAACACACTAAAACTTTAACCAAAATGTAAAATGAAAACTGAAAATACCAAAATAAGAACTAATTCATTATATTAATACAAACGATAATAATATCTCAATCATACTAATATAACACTGCTAAATTTGATCATTTGATCTGTGTAAAACTGTGTTGGTAAAACAAAAGAGAAGGGGAGTTCTGAAGGAGAGATTGAAAGAAGGGCAACACAATGTTATTTGAATATTAGATTCATTAACAGATTTACATCACTAATCCTCTTTAATCTGTTCTGCGGAGACACTGCAGAGAGTCAAAAACAAACAGCCCGAGAGAACGAGAATGACAAGGGAAAAACCGAGACAGGAGAAACCGAGCGAGATGGAGAGGAACAGTCGTGTCACATATAGGGCCATTTAAGCTCTTTGACAGCATTAATGAAGCAGAACGTTTTCCTGTAAATCAGCCCCTTCGGTCTTGATTCCCGCCTGCCAGAGCGCCTCACGCCAGCCTTTTTCTTCAGCTGGGTTTGTGAGCCTCAATTCAGCCTCTCCTGAGCCGCCGCTCACTTTTCATTCAGTCAGCCCGCCCCTCTGGCACTGGTCCCTTTGTCTTAATTACATGTGGTTAGTGGGTCACATTACTGGCATACAGTCGGCGGCGGTGGGACGTCCTTCATTTGGAGGGCCTTTGGGTTTCTGTACACTCCCACCTGGATCAATAGGTGGAAATCTCTGACTTTCCTCCTCCTTTTTGCCTCTTTGTCATTCTGTCTCGCCCTTCCTCTCCTCCTTCCCACTCTCACTCAGAACAGACTTGTAAATCATTTCAGGGCTGCGTGTTCTTTCTGTGAAGGTCGCAATCCTATTCACAAAGACACAAAACGGACAAGCATACTTTTCTCCGATGTCTGAAATCCCTGACGGATGTGCCGAGAAGACTGATGACTCTTCTGTGGAGGGTTTAGCCCTTCAACTAATCTCCCACACTCTCATGCACATGCATCCTTTAGTTTCCTACTGTGACACATTTATAGGTCTTTGAGATTTTGATTAATAGGACGTGGCACATGACACGAAACTCTTTTCTTGTGCATTTTTTAAATTTATTTTAAAAAATACATTAAAATGCAATTCAGACATATAATGAGTTGAACACACCACTTTTATGATAAGCATATCTTTTGATTAAGGTGTGCAAGGCATTATATTTTCTATATAAGGCATGACGTCAAAAATGTCAAGATGACATAGTCACAGTGACACTGTCCTGATATCGCGATAAAGAAAAAAAATCTCATTAATAACATAATAAAGAAAAACCTAAGTCATTATCCCATTTTTTTCTGAAACAGGCAACTTGTTTAAATATATATATATATATATATATATATATATATATATATATATAAATTAAATAAAATAAAAATTTCCAAAGATAAGAGCTGAATAAAACAAAATTAAATAATAAAATAAAATAATTTATAAAATATTTCTGTACAATACAAATTGAAAAAATAAAAATAAAAAATAAAAATCTCAATTACAAATAGTCCTGCTCAAATGATAAGAGCTGAATAAAATAAAATAACATAAAACAATAATAAAAAATAAATAAAACCACAAAGTACCTGCTCAAGTATGTAGCTAGGAGCAGCAAAATAAAATAAAATAAAATAAAATAAAATAAAATAAAATAAAATAAAATAAAATAAAATAAAATAAAATAAAATAAAATAAAATAAAATAAAATAAAATAAAATAAAATAAAATAATAAAATAAAATAAAATAAAATAAAAATGTTTGAAATATAAATTGATCTGACTTGTAATAAGTAGATTAGAACCGATGGATAAAAAAATAAAATAAAATGAAGTAAAATCAAATCAAGTAAATAACTAGACCTGTTCAAATAAGTGAATAAAATAAAATAAAATTTCTGTGAAATACAAATTTATCTGACTTCAAATAGGTAGCTACAAACAGATAAATAATAAAAAAAGAAATATAATAAAATAAAGTAAAATAAAATAAAGTAAAATAAAATAAAATAAAAATCTCAATTACAATAAGTCCTGTTCAAATGATAAGAGCTGAATAAAATAACAAATTAAAATAAAATAAAATATTTCTGTGAATTACAAATTGATCTGACTTCAGATAAGTAGCTACGAACAGATAGATAAATAAAATAAAATTAAATTAAATTTAGTCAAATAAAATAAAATAAAAAATCTCAATTACAGTTAGTCCTGTTCAAATGATAAGAGCTGAATAAAATAAAATAACATAAAATAATAATAAAATAAAATAAAATCACAAAGCAAATCTGTGAGACAAAATTATCTGACCTAACTAGTCCTGCTCAAGTATGTAGCTAGGAGCAGCAAAATAAAATAAAATAAAATAAAATAAAATAAAAAAATAAAATAAAATAAAATAAAATAAAATAAAATAAAATAAAATAAAATAAAATAGCTATGTGTGAAATATTTGATCTGACTTGTAATAAGTAGATAAGAACTGATGGATAAAAAAATAAAGTAAAATAAAATAAAATAACTAGACCTGTTCAAATAAGTGAATAAAATAAAATAAATAAAATAAACAAATCGGTGAGACAAATTTATGTGACCTTCTCAAGGTAAACTAGTCCTGCTCAAGTATGTAGCTATGAGCAGCTGAATAAAAAAAAATAATAATAATACAATAACATAAATAAATTATGTATTTATGGATAAATAAATAATGCTACTTAACTGCTTTTTCATCAAAAGAATCAAAAAATCAGTCACAGGCAACTTTCTAAATATATATAAAAATTTTTTAGAAAGTTGCCTGTGACTGATTTTTTGATTCTTTTGATGAAAAAGCAGTTAAGTATATATATATATATATATATATATATATATATATATATATATATATATATATATATATATAAATTTACTAGAATTTTTGTTTTTGTTTTCCTTTTCTTCTTTGTGGGTACTCTTATATATATCCTTCCATGTACCAGAACTTTTGCCACTTTTTTTGCTGAGTTTGCAGCCTTTCATGCTGTTTTCATGCAAGTTCATCTTTGACAGGTAGGGCATTAAAAGTTTAATACAGATAAAATGATAAAATGCATTTGTCTAGTCAAGCATCTGTTTGGAAGTTAT